>NW_022630933.1:0-41596 GCF_010909765.2 Amblyraja radiata
AACCCATCTGCAGGTTCCTTGTTTTTAAACCATTCTGGTTACCATCTCTGCACCTTCCCCAAAGCCTCCATAGCAGTCCTGTAATGGAGTGACCAGAACTGTATGCAATACTCCAAATGCTACCTGATCAATGTCCCTTAAAGCTGCACATATACATTCCTCTCTCCTTATCTCACATCCTTTTATCTCCTTATTTTCCCTCGCTTCTGTCACTTACTTCACTCATCTGCCGACCCCTCAGCTGTCAACATAGTGTCAGTTTGAAGAAGGGCCCTGACCCGAAATGTCACCTATCCATGTTCCCCACAGATGCTGCCTGACCCGCTGAGTTACTCCAGCACTCTGTGAAACGTCACCTATCCATGTTCTCCACAGATGCTACCTGACCCGTTGAGTTACTCCAGCACGTAGTGTTGGGGTCACAGAGTGATACGGTGTGGAAACAGGCCCTTCTGCCCAACTGGCCCACACCGACGAACATGTCACGGCTACACTAGTCCCACCTGCCTGCATTTGGTCCATATCCCTCCAAACTTGGCCCATCTATGTCTGTCTATAATTGTTTCTTAAATGTTGGGACAGTCCCAGCCTCAACTACCTCTACCGGCAGCTTGTTCCATGCACCCACCACTCTCTGTTGAAAAGTTACCCCTCAGATTCTTGTTAAATCTTTTCCCCTTCACCTTGAACCCATGTCCTCTGGTCTTCGATTCCCCCACTCAGGGCAAGAGGCTATGTGCATCTAATTAAATTGTGTTCTATGCAAGATTCCAGCATCTGCTGTTTCTTGTGTCTCCCTCACCTGTATCCACCTATCACTTCTGAAGAAGGGTCTTAGCCTGAAACATCACCCATTCCTTCTCTCTAGTGATGCTGCCCGTCTCGCTGAGTTACTCCAGCATTTTGTGTCCACCTATCACTTGCCAGGCTTTGTCTAGCCCCCACTCTCTTTTCTGGCTTCCTCCCCCCACCCTCTCCAATCAGTCTGAAGAAGGGTCCTGACTCAAAACGTCGTCGGTCCATTCCCTCTAAAGCGGTGGAGGAACTCAGTGGGGTCAGGCGGTATCTGTAGAGGGAAGGCAATCTAAGGCGACCACTCCCACCATCTTCTTTCCGACTTTCTCCACCCCCCACACCAAGCAGTCTGAAGAAGGGTCCTGACCTAGAATGTTGCCTGTCCATACTCTCCAGAGGTGCAAGTTACTCCAGGAGATTGGGTCTCTTTTGTAAGCCAGCATCTGCTGTTCCTTGTATCTAGACTAGGCATGCATTTCACCCTTCACTTGCGCCCAGTCCGTCAAGGCCTGTTGAATCTCCCTGCTGCCAACCATTTTAACTCCCCTTCCCATCCCACACTGGTCTTTCTGTCCTGGGCCTCCTCCATTGCCAGAGTGAGGTGACACACAAATTAGAGGAACAGCACCGCATAGCTTACAGCCCAAATGACATGAACACAGAATTCTCCAATTTGAGGAGACTCTCCCCTCATCACTATAAAATCCTGGAGTCTGTCCCGACCCCAACTTTTTTTTTCCAGCTTCCCCCCCCCCCCCCCGACTCCATGAGTCCATAGAAACGTCCCAGATCCGACACGTCGCCTGCCCATTTCCCTCCAAAGTGCCGGTAGAACTCAGCAGGTCAGCCATCCGTGGTGGGGACCGGATGGAGAAGTGTTCCTAATATAAGCCCTCCTTGCCCTGTCGAGGAGCAGACAAGCAACAGTACCAGCATCTTCTCATTCATACTGTACCCAAGTGAAAATGCAAAAGTGAGCCAAGGCTGCACACAGCCGACTGCTCACAGTACCAGCTGGCTGCCACTGGCCCAAACACTTAAAAGCATTTTAAAGTTTTTTTAAAGAAAGTCTTGACACATTTGTGCCTTGCCTAACAAATAAAGCAAGTTTTCCTGACCTGACTGTGTTCTTCGGAATTCTTCAGAATTCATGTTGAGTTATCAATAATGAAAGAAAATGCCAACCTTTTCAGGAAATGATGATGATGGCGGGACTGACGTATGTTGAAAGAATGGGTCGACTGCGTTTGTATTCACTGGAATTCAGAAGGATGAGCGGGTATCTTATAGAATCGTATAAAATTAGTGAGAGATTGGACATGGTAGATGCAGGAAACATGTTCCCCATGTTGGGGCGCTCAGAACTGTTAAGGTCCATTTCTGAAAACAGTCAACTCACAATAAGTTAGTTCAACCAACACAAGCTTTACTAATCATTTAGCCGGCGAAAGTGCCAGGGGATACAAAGTCAAGTATGCAACACATACTTAACCCTCCTGGGCCATCACTCTAATAAACAAAGATTGGCCTCCAATCTCCTGATCACCCAGCTCATCTACAGCACAGAATTACAAAGCATCAAAACCCAAAGAAGTCAAATTAATCTTTACTTAATAAAATACCTTATGTTATAATTTGTATTATATAATAGGATATTATCAGAACCAGGGGCCACCGTTTAAGAATAACGGGTAGGTCGTATAGGACTGAGATGAGGAAAAAACCTTTTCACACCCAGAGAGTTGTGAATCTGTGGAATTACCTGCTACAGAAGGCAGTGGAGGCCAATCCACTGGATGTTTTCAAGTTGTATTTGAGTTACCTTACAGCCATACTAAGTAAAAAAGGAACAAGATTATCTGAATGGTGGCCGATTGCAACGAGACCTGGGTGTCATGGTACACCAGTCATTGAAAGTAGGCATGCAGGTGCAGCAGGCAGTTAAGAAAGTGAATGGTATGTTAGCATTGATAGCAAAAGGATTTGAGTATAGGAGCAGGGAGGTTCTACTGCAGTTGTACAGGGTCTTGGTGAGACCACACCTGGAGTACTGCGTATAGTTTTGGTCTCCTAACCTGGGGAAATACATTCTTGCCATAGAGGGAATACAGAGAAGGTTCACCAGACTGATAAATAAGGTTCACCAGACCAGGACAATAAACTCTTGAATCTCTCTCCCTCCCTCTCTCTCCCGCCCTCTATCTCTCACTCGCTGTCTCTCTCCCTCTCCCCTATCGTTCTCTCTCTCTCCCCACACTCACTCTCTCCCCACTCCCTATCTCTCTCTTGTTCTCTCTCTCCCCGTCCTCTTTCCCTCTCTCTCTATCCCCCTCACTCCATCTCTGCCTCCCCACCCTCTCTCTCTATCCCCTTCTCTCTCTCCATCTCTCCCTCCCCACCCTCTCTCTCTCTGTATCCCCGTCTCTCCATCTCTCCCTCCCCGCCCTCTCTGTCTCTCTCTCGCTATCCCCTTCTCTCCCGCTATCACCTTCTCTCTCTCCATCTCTCCCTCCCCGCCCTCTCTCTCTCTCTCTCTCTCTCTCTCTCTCTCTCTATTCCCTTCTCTCTCTCTCTCCATCTCAACCTCCCCGCCCTCTCTCACTCTCTCTCTCTCCCCTTATCTCTCCTTCCCCTCTCTCTCTACCCCCTTCGCTCTCTCCATCTCTCCCTCCCTACCCTCTCTCACTCTCTCTATCCCCTTCTCTCCATCCATCTCCCCCTCCCCACCCTCTCTCTCTCTCTATCCCCTTCTCTCTCTCCATCTCTCCCTCCCCACCCTCTCTCTCTCTGTATCCCCGTCTCTCTCCATCTCTCCATCCCCACCCTCTCTGTCTCTCTCTCACTATCTCCTTCTCTCCATCTCTCCCTCCCCACCCTCTTTCCCTCGCTATCACCTTCTCTCTCTCCATCTCTCCCTCCCCGCCCTCTCTCTCTCTCGATCCCCATCTCTCTCTCTCTCCATCTCAACCTCCCCGCTCTCTCTCTCTCTATCCCCTTCTCTCTCCATCTCTCCTTCCTCACCCTTCCCCTCTCTCTCTACCCCCTTCGCTCTCTCCATCTCTCCCTCCCTACCCTCTCTCTCTCTATCCCCTTCTCTCTCTCCATCTCTCCCTCCCCACCCTAACCCTCCCTCTCTCACCCCCCACCCTTCCTCTCTCTCTCTTTATCCCCTCTCCATCTCGCCCTCCCCTCTTTCCCTCTCTATCCCCTTCTCTCTCTCCATCTCTCCCTCCCTACCCTCTCTCTCTCTATCCCCTTCTCTCTCTCTCCATCTCTCCCTCCCCTCCCTTTCCCTCTCTCTCTATCTCTCCCTCCCCACCCTCTTCCCCATCCCCTTCTCTCTCTCCATCTCGCCCTCCCCTCTCTTTCCCTCTCTCTATCCCCTTCTCTCTCTCCATCTCTCCCTCCCCACCCTCTCCCCTATCCCCTTCTCTCTCTCCATCTCTCCCTCCCCACCCTCTCCCCCTCCTCCATCCCCTTCTCTCTCTCCATCTCTCCCACCCCACCCTCTCACTTTATCCCCTTCTCTCTCTCCATCTCCCCCCCCCCCCCACCCTCTCTCTCTCTCTCTCTCTATCCCCTTCTCTCTCCCCCGTCCCCCCTCCCTCTATAATCTTTCAGCGGGGCGGCCTCAGCCCGGAAATGACGCCTCTGCCGTGGCCCCAAGATGGAGCCGATCGGTGAGAGAGAGGGAGTGAGAGAGAGAGAGAGAGAGAGGGGGGGGGGGGGAGAGAGGGAGAGAGAGAGAGAGAGGGGGAGGGAGAGATAGAGGGAGGGAGAGGTAGAGAGTGAAAGAGAGAGGGAGAAAGACTGATTCCTGGGATGTCAGGACTTTCATATGAAGAAAGACTGGATAGACTCGGCTTGTACTCGCTAGAATTTAGAAGATTGAGGGGGGATCTTATAGAAACTTACAACATTCTTAAGGGGTTGGACAGGCTAGATGCAGGAAGATTGTTCCCGATGTTGGGGAAGTCCAGAACAAGGGGTCACAGTTTAAGGATAAGAGGGAAGTCTTTTAGGACCGAGATTGGAAAATCATTTTTTACAAAGAGAGTGGTGAATCTGTGGAATTCTCTGCCACAGAAGGTAGTTGAGGCCACAGTTCATTGGCTATATTTTAGAGGGAGTTAGATGTGGCCCTTGTGGCTAAAGGGATCAGGGGGTATGGAGAGAAGGCAGGTACAGGATACCAAAATCATATAGCGGAGCAAGATAGGCTACTCCTGCGAAATACAATGGGTTGACGTGTAGTACGCTACGGAGGGAATCCTGGGCGTTTTTCTCCGCCCATTTTAGTAACCTGATCCTACCGACCCGACCCGACTCGCAATGTAATCGTACAGCAGAGTTATATGATCTTAGGTGTAATTCTGTTAGTTCTCACCTCTGTTAATTCTTGTCAAGAATAAAATTTGACTCTGGTAATAGTGTTTTTTTTAATGTTTTTTAAATAATTTATTTTTAAATGGTTCATAGGCTGTGTTTGAGTGGATTTTGTGTAAACCGGAACCTAGCCGACCCGACCAGACTCGCAGGGTAATCAACGTTGCGGGGAAGCTTTTGTGTGTGACATAGGGTTAGATTCATAATTATGTTAGTTCATAATTCTCTTAATTCTTGTTAAAGAAAAAAATGTTTATAAATTTTGCCTCTGGTAATTTTCTTTTTAAATGTTTTTTAAATCAGTTCTTTTGAATGGCTCATATGCTGTGTTGATTTTGTATTACACTTGCACTCTGTATTTCATTCACTAATCACATTAATGTAATCACACTGTTCACATCTGCACTATTTGGGAAAATAATAGGAATATGAAGGTTACAGTTGCTCTAGCCCTGAAATGTTACTTAAAATTTTTGTGCTTATTTTCTTTTTTCTATGGAGTTGTTTCTCCACAATAAACGGGGTCTGGTCTTCCCAATAACCAGAGTGGAATGAGATCGGTCTGTAATGGTGGGACTATCTAATTGTAGAATTTCACAAAATTAAATTTGTTTAAGCAAGATTTATAAATGATGTTTACCAGCTGCTATAAGGTTATATAATGCGCATAAATAACTGCACTTTTTTTAAATTAATTGTATTTTAACTTGTATTTTAACTTGTATTTTAACTTGTTAAGTATGGAAGCCATTTGAGGAAATGTGTGGTGTTATGTCTGTCTTGAAGCTGTCGTGGCACTGTAATTTCCTGTAAAGGATTATTAAAGGTATAATAAATCAATAATCAATCAATGTATAACTTAAGGATGGTTTTATTCAGCGAGCATACAACTGACTAGATTGTGCTGGAAGGAACACACATACATGAATGTGATATAGATGTATATAATTATGTAACACACAAAATTATATTTATTCTGATTTTTATATCCAATGTTGAACTTTATTTCAGACCAGACAAGGAACATTAAATAATAAACATTGTAAAAAATTGTAAACCTCCCCGCAGCTTCACTCTGGTGTTTTGGCCGTGCTGATCCGGGTCAGGCTCCCCCGCACGCTGTGGAAGGAACATAGGCATCTTTTCGCTTTTATTGTGATTTATTTGTCTTTTTAACACGGAATATCTGATAACGACACATTAGCAGCATATGGAACCAACATTGCACTAACCCACTCAATTTAATAATTCAAAGGCAAGATCCATAAACAAGCAAGGATAACTAAACACCTTTCATTCTGTCATACATGGTGAGATTTTAATGTGAATATCTCATAACGGCACATTAGCAGTATATTGCACCAACCCACTCAATTTTAAATAATTCATAATACTAATCAATGGTCAACACTTTATTTTTTTTATTTTTTATTTTTTTTTATTTTATTAGAAGTTAATACAATACAAAACAATACAGTGGCACCTAATTTTAGGTGCCAACTATGTCATACCGTAATCCATTCTATGTACAACCTCTAGTTTTATGTTATGAGTAGGCAAGACAAGAAAAAGAAAACAATAGAAAGAGGAAAGAGTGGAAAAATAGATGGTAGAGAGTAGAAAAATGTGAAGTGTGGATATAAAAAATAAAAATAAAAAAGAAAAGGTGGAAAGTAGAAATAGAAGAAAAGGCCCCTTAAAAGAGAATTTTTCAAATCTATATTCGGAGATGTAGATCTATCCACGTCATGAACTGAAATCAGCAATCCTTATGGTACCGCTGCATCACATGATTCCAAAAAGTCGATGAAAGGAGACCAACTCCTTAAGAATTGGTCATATTTATCTATTAGTCGGAGTCTCATTTCTTCAAGGCGTGCTATGTCCATCATATTCCTAATCCACATTTTAACAGTTGGTATGGTTGTATTTTTCCAAAATTTAAGTATCAATTTCTTTCCAATTATTAACCCATAATTAAAAAAAACATTTTGGTCTTTATTTAAATTGGTATCTTCTCCTATTATTCCAAATATAATCCATTCCATTTTGGGTTCTATTCTTGACTTGAAGAGCTTTGTAAATATATCAAATATATCACTCCAAAATTTATTCAACTTTGTACATCCTACAAATGAATGTGTTAAATTAGCGTTTTGAAACAAACATTTATCGCATCTGGGAGAGACGTTTGGATAAAATTTATTCAACCTCGTTTTTGAATAATATAGTCTATGTAATAATTTGAATTGAATTAAATTATGTCTTGTATTAATAGAACAGTTATGTGTATTCATCAAATACTTTTCCCATCTATCCTTCGAGATCTTTATCATTAGCTCATGTTCCCAATCTTCCCTTAGTGCTTCTGTTGAGGGTGATTCTCTATATAATATATTATTATAAAAGTATGATATTAATTTTTGTGAATCAGCCTTAATATTCATTGCTTCTTCTAAAGGGTCTAAAAATATCGTTTGAAATCTATGTATATATTTCTTCATAAAGTCACATACCTGTATATATTTAAAATATTGATTATCCTTCAAATTAAATTTTAATTTTAATTGTTGAAATGATAACAGTTTACCCAATTCATACATATCCCCTACCTTCCTAATCTCCAGTCTATCCCATTGTTGATATGTGTTGTCGATGAGAGAAGGTTTGAATGCGGGGTTGTTCAATAGTGGGGTTAGTACTGATAAATTATTTAATTTCAAGGATACTTTTATTTGTTTCCAAATTCTTATTATATTGTGAATAATTGGGTTCTTCTTATATATTATACTATTCAATTTTATCGGTGAGAGCAGGATCGTTCCTATATCGTGCGGATAGCACTCCTCTTTCTCCATTCTTATCCACTCCAACTGCTGAGTGGAACTATCCAGCCAGTACATTATGTTCTTAATATGCACTGCCCAGTAGTAATACATAAAGTTAGGTAATGATAACCCCCCAACTTCTTTAGATTTGCACAAATGCTTTCGTTGAATTCTATGTGTTCTGTAATCCCATATAAAATTAGTGATAGTGGAATCTAGTTTTTTGAAAAAATATTTTGGAATATATATTGGGATCGCTTGAAACAAATATATTAATTGTGGTAAGAAAGTCATTTTTATAGCGTTAATTCTACCTATCAATGAGAGCGGAAGTGTTTTCCAAAATTTAATCATATCATTCAGTTTATTTAATAGTGGTATAAAATTGGCACTAAATAATGATTTGTGTCTTCTCGTAATTTGAATACCCAGATACTTGAATTTTTCTGTTGCAATTTTGAAGGGGAATTTTAGTAAGTGTCTCGAATCCTGTGGTTTTAAAGACATAATTTCGCATTTATCCCAATTTATTCTATATCCTGAAAAAGAGCCGAATTCCTCAATTAGTGTTAATAAGGTGGGTATACTCGTTTGTGTATTAGTAATATATAAAATAATATCATCAGCATATAGTGAAATTTTATTCTTTGAATCCTTAGTGTTATATCCGTGAATATTCGGGTGATTTCTAATCTTTTCGGCCAACGGTTCTATCATAAGGGCAAATAGCAATGGTGATAAGGCACACCCTTGCCTATTACCCCTTGATAAGTAAAATTTTGGAGATAGCGTATTGTTAGTTAATATTCTTGCCGTAGGTCTATCGTAAAGTAGTTTAACCCATCTAATAAAATTCTCTCCCATATTGAATTTTTGAAGTACCTTGTATAAATACTGCCATTCTACTTGATCAAATGCCTTCTCTGCATCCAGCGTGATAACTGAAATATCTTCATTGTCCTCATTATGAGAGTACATTATATTGAAAAGCCTTCTCAAATTATTAAATGATTGTCTTTTGGGTATAAATCCCGTTTGATCCGTATTTATTAAATTGTTAATATAAATATTTAGCCTTCTGGCTAGAATCTTTGCTAAAATTTTCTGATCCGCATTTAGTAGTGAAATAGCTCTATAAGAACCCGGTTCATCTAAATCTTTATCTTTTTTTGGTATAAGTGTTATTGTTGCTTCTGCTAGGGTTTCTGGTAGTTTATTTTCGGTATAAGCCTGCGTGTATAAATTGAATAATCTTGGAATAATTGACTCCTGAAATCTTTTATAAAATTCATTACTAAAACCTTCTGGTCCTGGGGTCTTCCCATTTTTCAGTGAGTTTATTATTTGTTTTATTTCTTCACTAGTAATCCGTGCTCCTAATTGCTCTTGTTCTAAACTATCCAATTTTGGGAGCTTGCAATTATCTAAAAAATTTGTAATTTTACTTACATCTGTATTTATTTTAGATGTATATAAATTGTGATAAAATTGGGCAAACCTCTTGTTAATATCCTTAGGCAGTGTTAAAAACTCACCCTTATCCGATTTAATTTTAGTAATAGTTTTTTCCTTTTCTCGTTGCTTCAGTTGCCTCGCAAGTAGTTTATGTGGCTGATCCCCAAATTCGAAGTGTGCTTGTTTTGTAATTTGGAATAATTTTATTACTCTAGCCGATAGTATTCTATTGACTTTATATTTCAATAAAGTTATCTTATTATGTTTATTTATGGTTGGGTCAGTTGCATTTTCTAGTTCTAGTAGTTTTATTTCCTGTTCTATCCGCTGAAGTTCTCTTTTATTTTCCTTATTTTGAAAACTTTGGTAAGAAATTATGACGCCGCGAATATATGCCTTGAAGGTTTCCCATAATAGCGGTGCAGAAATACCCGGCGTGTCATTTATTTCGAAAAAAAGTTTTATTTGTTCTTTTATATACTCATAACCCTGCGGGTTATTTAATATATGTACATTGAATCTCCAAAAAGGTTTTATACTCGGCATTCCCTCAATTTTAAGTATAAAAGTCAATGGTGAATGATCAGAAATAATACTATTATGATATGATGGTTTATTCGTATACGGGATTAATTTTGTGTCCAATAAAAAATAGTCAATTCGCGAATAGGTTTTGTGAACTGATGAACAAAATGAGTATTCCCTACCACTTGGATTTGCTATTCTCCAAATATCAGCTATGTTATTATTTTTTATATAAGTATTTAAAAATTCACAGGTCTTAGTTTTAACAAGACGCTTCCCTAGCTTTATTGATTTATCTAAGTATGGACCTATAACACAGTTAAAATCTCCCCCCATTATTATATTTTGATAATTATGTTCTGAGATTAAATCTATTATTTTCCTAAAAAATTGTGGGTTATCAAAATTAGGCGCGTAAATATTTATCATAGTTAATGGTGTATTATAAATTTCTCCCGTGACTATAACATATCTTCCCTCTTTATCAGATATAGATTTCTTTAATTTAAAAGGTATACCCTTCCGAATTATAATAGCCGTGCCTCTTGCTTTAGAGGTGAATGAGGAGTAATAGGTTTGACCTATCCAATTTGCCCTTAATCTGATCTGAGTTTGTTGTTTCAGATGTGTCTCTTGTAGGAAAGCAATATCCATATTTAATGATTTTAATTGTGCCAGAATTTTACCCCTCTTAATTGGCTCATTCGCACCTCTGATGTTCCAACTACAGAAGGTGAGACCTCCGATATTTATTCGACTATTATCTTGCATTGGCTATTATTACCAGACTGTATGATTCATGTGATGCAGCCAAGTACCTCGGAATCCCGAATCCAGAGTTGTCCTTCATAATTTCTACAGTAGTTCTACATCTCCTGACACTATTAAACATAATTAAGGGAAAGAGAAAAACATAAAATAAAGTGTACATAAAAATTATTAAGTCACACAACAAATAATTGTGAATAAACAAAAAAAGTGAATGTAATTTATCAAAAAAGCGATAAATTACAAAAAAGCCACCTAAGGTAGCTAGATTTGTTTTTAAATTGACCTCCGTCGATGAGGTTATGCACTGGGCCTTGTCCCCCTATTAGAATTTGACCCAACGTTAGTCGGTTCCCTCTAATTGTTACCAAAATTATCATATCAGGTCAATTAATCGCGGAACAGCTTAAAATAGAATAAAATAAAAGGGAAGGTAGAAGATTTGGATTAAAATTATGGGTTAAAGTACCTCGTCAATAATGACACTTTCATTTACCTGTATGTTAAGTAATTCATAATTAGTATTTAGTATTTAAAATATATGTCTAACCTCCCCCATCCTTCCTGCTATATAGTTAGTCGTGTTAGTATAGTACATTGCGCCTTTAACGTTAGTTGAGTTTATTGCGCGTAAGTGGTTAATTAGTTAGTTAATTATATATATAAATAATAGGTCATATATCATATAGTGTGGAACAGATGCCTCATAATGGCCATTTCAAAAGGAGACGGTCTCATAGTTCTCCGTGCTGAGGGGTTTGTTGACGAGCTTGCGACCTTGACCTTCCATCTGTGCTTTCAGTTCAGAAGTTTAATTCGGCCTGTGTTATTGAACAACACATTCTTGCCAGATAAGCCTGTCTGGTAACCGTCTGAAGCGTTCTAGTGTCTTAATTGAAACTGAAAAAACAAAGTTCCACAGATAAAATGTCTATTATTCTGTTCCTCCTTGAATTTTGTTTAAAATCTCCTGGGCGTATTTGCAAGCAGAGTCCGGGTCCGTAAATGAGCGTTGCTTACCCTTAAACGTAATTAGCATTTTCGCTGGATAGATCACGCCATAACGAACTTCAAAATGTCCATATAAAATACTGCTTGCCCTTTTAAACTCGCGTCTTTTTGCCAAAATTTCCCGAGGATAATCCCTGTAGAATCTTACGCTATTATCAGCAAATGTAAGATTTTCTCCATAGGTTATTTTCTTTAATAGATTTTCCAAAGTTGAAATATCCAGGAACTTTACAATGATTTGCCTTGGTTTAGCATTATCATGTTTTTGGAAGCGACCCACTCGATGAGCCAGATCTATCTTTGGTTTTTCTGGAAGTTTGAAAACATCTTTAAGTAGATTAGTAATAAAATCACGCATTTGAAGGCCGTGTTCATCACCCTCTTTAACTCCTACTATTCTCAGATTTTGCCTCCTTGACCTGGCCTCTAAATCTTGACATTTCTCATTCAGTTTATTCGTTAGCTCCCAATTAGTATCGTGTTGTTTTTTCAGACCTTGTATTTCTTGGCTCATCTGTTCCATTTCACCATCCATCTCTTCCATCAATTTTTCCGAGTCTGTTAATTGCTTCAGCAGGGTGTCATGTTTATTGTTATAATCTTTCTGGATACTTTCCAATTCCTTCGCCGTCCTGGACTCCAAATCTTTAAACTGCTGGTTCAGGGCTACATAAAGCTCCTTTACTTCGCCGCAGCTATTATCAATTTTCTTAGAAAGATTGCCCTCCATAGTGGAGAAGTTGTTCTGAATTGTAGAATTCATTTTGGCAAATTGCTTCTGAAGATCTTTAGTGATATCTTTAAGAATATTAGCTCTTACCGTTTCTTCCCAGCTTTCCATTTCTTTCTCCTTTGTATCACTTCTCGCAGCCATATCGCTTGTAGGTTGTTGAGGTTCCAGCTCCTCTTCCAAACTTTCAAAAGTGAGTTCCGGGGTGTTTCAAGCTCATCCAGAGCTTTTTGGAGCTGGAAACTGATTGTAGTTTTCTTGGGTCCTTTCTGACCTCTTCGCTTTCTCATCCAGTTTTAAGGATAAGATCGTTTAAAATCCCAAATCCACCGGTACCGTTTGATGGAGTCAGTACCCTCGACGTTCAGCAAACCTGATAAGATTTTTTTAACTCGATCCTGGCATAGGAGTCGACTTTAAACACGATTTGTTGGAGGAGAGCTCAGTGCAGCTGCCTTCACTGCTTCATAGCAGCCACCGTACGAATTTTCTTCTCAGGAGCATTTCCCCAATAGCACCCCTCAAGAGCTTTTTCTTTCTACCTCTGTTATTTAATGTAGAATAAGAACATATTGACTGCATGATATTTTCTGTAATTTCAGATGTCAACAGTCGGTGCAGAATACCCGCCGACATGATCTCCTACATCGAACTGCGGCGTATTTGTCACATAACTGCCGTCTTTGTTCTGAGCATTTCGAACTTAGCCAGTTTAACAACAAGCAGACCAAGAACAGGCTAGTTTGGGATGCAGTTCCAACGCTCTTTGACATCCCTAACCCTCCGAAACAACTGTATACTCAACGCAGGATACCTGAGAGGAATAATGAGAACCTTCCATCTTCTCCGAAGCCTTCAAAGCAGCAAAGGGGCAAGTAATTTTTAAATAAACATTTAATTTCTCTCTTTTGCAAAATCTATCACAATGTAATATCCTAACTGATACAATTGTCAGTGGCACAATATGAAATGTCATGTATTGCACTAACATTTTCATCTGTGAGATCTTTCAGAACATTCCAGAGCTAACGCCGGAACGCCGCTTGCCAACCGTGTGACTCGGTGGCATGCGAACACCAGCCGTGGTGTGAGTGGAGCGGTCAAAGAGGGACCCTGACTGGGACCGGAGCAGCAGACAGCCGCACTTACAATTTTTTAAACATGAATTGGGTATCTCACATTGATTTAAAATGAGAATTACCAGTGGATGCAAATGTATTTACATGTATATGCTAAATCCATTTCATTTGTATACCTCTTTTAAGCCCAAACTAATTTTTTTCCCCTCGGCAGTGTCACACAACATACAGGCCGACCATTGTTACTGCTTAGCTGCGGACCGGGTTCGTGAGGAAGGACTTCAATTCACACCAGATGCAACTCACATAGTCTCACACAACATACAGGCCGACCATTCTTACTGCTTAGCTACGGACCAGATTCGTGAGAATGTTATTCAATTCACACCAGCTGTAAATCACAGAAGAGCTCTGAAGAAGGAAAGACAGCGTACTTTCCGCCTCAAGAAAAGTGTGCAACAGATGAAGAAATCAGCGAGAAGGAGAGCTACAGAAAGCTTGATCAGTTTAGATTTTTTACAAGAGCCACTGAAGTCAACTTTTGAATCACAATTGCGGAATGCGCCATGGGTAGAAGCGCAAGAGGAAGACGATGGGATTATGCAGACAAGATACTTGCCTTGTCCCTCTACCACAAGAGTCCCAGCACATATCAGCTGTACCAGAGCATTTTCACACTGCCATCAATTTCATCGCTGCGTAGATGGTTGTGTAATGTCGAAGTAAGACCAGGATTTCCCCGAAGATCTTAATCTTCGAGCTTTGAAAGGACATGGTAGCAGGCATGTCAGAGAGTGATAGAGTCTGTATAGTCTCCTTTGATGAAATGAGTCTACGTACAGGCCTCTCGTACAATATTACAGAAGATTCAGTTGAAGGTTTTGAGGACTTTGGATCGCTAGGGAAGACGTCACGGCCTGCCAACCATGCTCTTGTTTTCATGGTTAGAGGCCTGTTTGGGAAATGGAAACAACCTGCGGGTTACTTTCTGTCGCGAGACTGCACAAGGGCGGACAAACATATCAAGTGGGCACATATTCGCGCGTTTTATGAAATGGATTCACAGTTTCCCGTTAGGAAAGGCCATAAACTGACCAGAGCCCACTTTGCTCTGAACAGCTTCTCCAAAATGAGAATCAACAAAGCAGCGCAGGTGCTCAGTCATTCGGTGTCAGCAGGCATGTTAACCTATTCAACTATGGGACGGTTGCCTGGGGGTGCTGCTTATACTGCGGATTTCATTGCAATGATAAATGGACTGTTTGATGCATTTAACGGCAGGTGTCTCAAGGCAATAAAAAATTTGAGAGGCCCACGTCTGCAGAATCGGCGCATTGGTCATTCTTTGAATCATGCCTGCCTGTACTGCAAAGCTTAAAAGTGCTTGGAGCGAAAAATTTATTGTTTGTCAAAGGATGGCGGCTTGCAATTTCTTGCATTACACAGCTGTGGCAGCACATAAAGGAAAATACAGACGCTTGTTTCATGCTCACATCCAGGGTTAATCAGGATGTCATTGAGAATTTATTCGCGACCATTCGGCGAAAGGGCAGATTCCGAGAAAACCCATCAGCAAAGGAATTTTGCTGTGCTTTAAGAATGGTCATGGTAGCTGAACTGATAAAGCCATCTCTAAGTCCAAACTGTAAACCTGACGATGCTAAATTTATCTTATCACTGACAACACTGACAAAAGACAGAGTCAAGAAACCATCTCCATCTATCTCCCATCACAATAGGGCACAACAGAACACTGTATTTTGCAGCACGTCACTTGATCTCCCGGAAGAGAACACACTGGCTTACATCGCAGGCCACATCTGCCATAGATTCCTCACCCCACATGAACTGATCTCAAAAAGTCACATATGCAGAGAAGTTCTGCTACGACCTGATACAACCTTAATTGATCCTGCCCTCATATACATCCACCATAAGGCATATGACACATCGACATCAGACTTCGGCTCCCTCATGGTGCCTTCAGAACAGTTTCTCGCATTCTGTCAGGTGTGCGAGAAAGTGTTCCACACAGAATTCGACAATGTTAACATGACCAGGAACAACATCTCCAATCTAATAAATACAGCGATACACAATACTAAGGAATACAAGGACATGAACTTATGCTGCCAGAGAGTCAAGGCGCGAATTGTAGCTATCTTTGTCAGTGTCCGCATACATTATGGACTCAAATAGAAGAATAGAGACCTGCAGGACCTGACCATTAAAAGGAAGTGTAAGAAAGTTCTAAAAGTGACGCATAAGTAAAGTACATGATGTCAAATGATTTATTGATGAAATGTCAGAAATAAAGTGTTGACCATTGATTAGTATTATGAATTATTTAAAATTGAGTGGGTTGGTGCAATATACTGCTAATGTGCCGTTATGAGATATTCACCTTAAAATCTCACCATGTATGACAGAATGAAAGGTGTTATCCTTGCTTGTTTATGGATCTTGCCTTTGAATTACTAAATTGAGTGGGTTAGTGCAATGTTGGTTCCATGTGCTGCTAATTATTTAAAATTGAGTGGGTTGGTGCAATATACTGCTAATGTGCCGTTATGAGATATTCACATTAAAATCTCACCATGTATGACAGAATGAAAGTTGTTATCCTTGCTTGTTTATGGATCTTGCCTTTGAATTATTAAATTGAGTGGGTTAGTGCAATTGTTGGTTCCATGTGCCGCTAATGTGTCGTTATCAGATATTCCGTGTTAAAAAGACAAATAAACCACAATAAATGCGAAAAGATGCCTAGATAGATAGATAGATAGATAGATAGATAGATAGATAGATAGATAGATAAATAGTTTATTAAGCCTATGTTTCTTCCACAGCGTGCGGGGGAGCCTGACACGGATCAGCACGGCCAAAACACCAGAGTGAAGCTGCGGGGATTTTAACAATTTTTTTACAATGTTTATCATTTAATGTCCCTTGTCTGGTCTGAAATAAAGTTCAACATTGGATATAAAAATCAGAATAAATATAATTTTGTGTGTTACATGATTATATACATCTATATCACATCCATGTATGTGTGTTCCTTCCAGCACAATCTAGTCAGTTGTATGCTTGCTGAATAAAACCATCCTTAAGTTGTACATCATTTATAAATCTTGCTTAATCAAATTTAATTTTGTGAAATTCTACAATTAGATAACCCCACCATTACAGACCGATCTCATTCCACTCTCTGGTTATTGGGAAGACCAGACCCCGTTTATTGTGGAGAAACAACTCCATAGAAAAAAGAAAATAAGCACAAAAACTTTAAGTAACATTTCAGGGCTAGAGTAACTGTAATCTTAATATTGCTATTATTTTCCCAAATAGTGCAGATGTGAACAGTGTTATTACATTAATGTGATTAGCTGAATGAATTACAGAGTGCAAGTGCAATACAAAATCAACACAGCATATGAGCCATTAAAAAGAACTGATTTTAAAAACATTAAAAAAGAAAATTACCAGAGGCAAAATTTATAAACATTTTTTTCTTTAACAAGAATTAAGAGAATTATGAATTAACATAATTATGAATCTAACCCTATGTCACACACAAAAACTTCCCCGCAACGTTGATTACCCTGCGAGTCTGGTCGGGTCGGCTAGGTTCCGGTTTCCACAAAATCTACTCAAACACAGCCTATGAACCATTTAAAATAAATTATTTAAAAAACATTTTAAAAAAACACTCTTACCAGAGTCAAATTTTATTCTTGACCAGAATTAACAGAGGTTTAAATAACAGAATTACACCTAAGATCCTATAACTCTGCTATAAGATTACATTGGATTACATTGCGAGTCGGGTCGGGTCGGTAGGATCAGGTTACTAAAATGGGCGGAGAAAAACGCCCAGGATTCCCTCCGTAGCGTACTACACGTCAGCCCATTGTATTTCGCAGGAGTAGCCTATCTTGCTCCGCTATAAGATCTTTGCTGTTGACGTCAATGGGAGACTGACTGACTGACTGCCAGTAATCAAGATGGCCGCCTCTGGCTTCACTCGCATTGACGTCAATGGGAGACTGACTGACTGCCAGTAGTCAAGATGGCCGCCGGGATCCCAACAATTGTCGCCGCTCGCGCTCCCTCAGCCGTTGCCGCCCGTAATTTCCCGCCGTTTCCAGAAGGTTCTTCACCAACGCGCGCTCGGTCACTGGGAGTTCGCTTCTCCACGACCACCTTCACATTCCCGCTGGAAATGAGTTGAATAAACACAGGTGGGAAGTTTAAATCATCTTGAATGACAACAACGTGTAGTAGACAGACAGGCAAAGGTTGTTAGTTCATCACTAACTAACCGCAATAGGGAGGTTTCACGGCAGTCGGGTCACTGTTGCCACGCTACGCCAACTGGAGGACACGCCATGTACTGCAGGTGAGCGCTCACCATGTGTGTTTTTTCTTGATTCCCTCGGCATCTAAAAAGTTTCAGAAGTGATGAATGTGGCTGTAACATTTTAAAATCCCCCCCCCCTCTCTGGCTCTTCCCCTCTCAGAGACATGGATCTCCCTCCCCCCCCTTCCCTCTCCTCACCTCTGAATATTAATAGCCCCTTATTATCTGTCATTTGCACTACATCAGTTTATTTATTCATGTGTGTATTTACGTATATAATGGTATATGGACACACTGATCTGTTCTGTATTCATGCCTACTATGTTCTGTTGTGCTGAAGCAAAGCAAGAATTTCATTGTCCTATCAGTAGCAATGTTACAAAATTTTGAGATTTAAAAAATCAAGTCTGCAATTTATCCCAACAGATAAAGCATAAAAATAAGTTTAATTTGACAACTAATTCACTTTCATATCTCAAGTATTTAAAACGTTATGGCCATTTTCATACTAGGATATTAGCATCTTGTTCCCTATTGATTTTCTATGGACATAACAAAAAAGCTGTGATCGTGTGCAGTCAAAAGCCCATAACCTTCTTAAAAATTAAGAGAACTGAATGAAATTTTCAGTTATCATAGATTGAAGCATTCTGAAACAATAAACTCTCTTGAATCTCTCCCTCCCCACCGTATCTCTCGTTATCCCCTTCTCTCTCCCTCCCCATCCTCTCTCCCTCCCCACCCTCTCTCTCTCCTGCTCTCTATCTCTCTCTGCGGGGCAACGGGGCCGGCGACGTCATTTCCGGGCGGATGCCCCTCTCTCCCCCTCCCTCTATAATCTTTCAGCGGGGCGGCCTCAGCCCGGAAATGACGCCTCTGCCGCGGCCCCAAGATGGAGCCGACCCGCACTGGACGGTGAGAGAGAGGGCGTGAGAAAGAGAGAGAGAGGGAGGGAGCGACAGAGGGAGGGAGAGGTAGAGAGTGGGAGAATGACTGATTCCTGGGATGTCAGGACTTTCATATGAAGAAAGACTGGATAGACTCGCTTGTACTCGCTAGAATTTAGAAGATTGAGGGGGGACCTTATAGAAAGGTACAAAATTCTTAAGGGGTTGGACAGGCTAGATGCAGGAAGATTGTTCCCGATGTTGGGGAAGTCCAGAACAAGGGGTCACAGTTTAAGAATAAGGGGGACAACAACAGCCAGAGTGCTTGGCGAACATTGGCCGTTTGCTCACTGCATTGCATCAACTAAGGCATTATTTGTGTTTTTTCTTAATTCCTTTGGCATCTAAAAAGTTGCAGAAGTGATAAATTTGGCTGTATTTTTTTAAATCGCCCATGGTTCTCAAGTGGGTTTTTACATACATAAAGAAAACGCATCTGAAGAAAAATTTACAGCCAGATTTATCACTTCTGAGAATTTTTAGATACCAAAGGAATCAAGAAAAAACACAAATAATGCCTTACTTGATGAAATGCAGTGAGCAAACTGTATTACACTCGCTCCCGGGCGAATAAACTGTATTACACTCGCTCCCGGGCGGATAAGGCTCGGCCTCCAGCTGTTGACACTCCCGCCCGTCACCCTGTGAATTGTCGCCGGCTATCGACCCCCCCCCCCCTCTCCCAATTGGCCGGGCCGTCTGTCCGTCTCCCTCCTCCTCCAATGAGCAACGACAGGTGGCGGGACAACGACCAACTACCCCGCCCATTGGCCCTTCCATCCCTCAGTCTCCCATCCTCCTCCAATGCGCGCGTTCGGGACAACCGTCAGACCCTAACCCATCTCCTCATTGGATGATCCGTCCGCCCCTCTCCCTGCTCGATCCAACCAGCAACGAGAGGGGGCGGGACAACCTCCAACCCCTGCCTATTGGATGATCCGTCCGCCCATCACTCAGTCCACATCCAATCAGAACGTATGGGAGGCGGGATGTCCCTCTAACCCTGCGCCCATTCGCCGGGACCGCTGTCGGTCGCCGCGTCCTCGTCCAATCAGCGCGGATGGAGGCGGGACCTTGAGACAGTTGGTGCCCGGAGCCGCGGCCATCACCGACTCCCCCCCCACACACAGCTGTGGACGCTCGCTCGGCTGTCCAGCTGTTGACCGTCGCTCATTCA
The DNA here is from genome assembly GCF_010909765.2 of Amblyraja radiata. NCBI lineage: Eukaryota > Metazoa > Chordata > Chondrichthyes > Rajiformes > Rajidae > Amblyraja > Amblyraja radiata. The sequence goes on from NW_022630933.1 coordinate 20,062, forward strand.
CCCGCCCCCCACACACACACACTCACACCCACCCCGACTGTCGACCATCGCTCCCGGGCGGGCGGACAGACCACACTGTTGACGTCAATGGGAGACTGACTGACTGACTGCCAGTAGTCAAGATGGCCGCCTCTGGCTTCACTCGCATTGACGTCAATGGGAGACTGACTGACTGCCAGTAGTCAAGATGGCCGCCGGGATCCCACCAACTGTCGCCGCTCGCGCTCCCTCAGCCGTTGCCGCCCGTTATTTCCCGCCGTTTCCAGAAGGTTGTTCACCAACGGTCGCTCGCTCGCGCGCTCGGTCACTGGGAGTTCGATTCTCCACGACCGACCTTCACATTCCCGCTGGAAATGCGTTGAATAAACACAGGTGGGAAGTTTAAATCATCTTGAATGGCAACAACGTGTAGTAGACAGACAGGCAAAGGTTGTTAGTTCATCACTAACTAACCGCAATAGGGAGGTTTCACGGCAGTCGGGTCACTGTTGCCACGCGACGCCAACTGGAGGACACGCCATGTACTGCAGGTGAGCGCTCACCGTGTGTTTTTTCTTGATTCCCTCGGCATCTAAAAAGTTTCAGAAGTGATAAATATGGCTGTAACATTTTAAAATCTGCCCCCCCCCCTCTCTCTGGCTCTTCCCCCTCTCAGAGACGGATCTCCTCTCCCGCTCCTCACCTCTGAACATTAATAGCCCATTATTATCTGTCATTTGCACTACATCAGTTTATTTATTCATGTGTGTATTTACGTTCATAATGGTATATGGACACACTGATCTGTTCTGTATTCATGCCAACTGTGTTCTGTTGAGCTGAAGCAAAGCAAGAATTTCATTGTCCTATCAGTAGCAATGTTACAAAATTTTGAGATTTAAAAAATCAAGTCTGCAATTTATCCCAACAGATAAAGCATAAAAAGAAGTTTAATTTGACAACTAATTCACTTTCATATCTCAAGTATTTAAAAAGTTATGGCCATTTTCATACTCGGAAATTAGCATCTTGTTCCCTATTGATTTTCTATGGACATAACAAAAAAGCTGTGATCGTGGATAGTCAAAAGCCCATAACCTTCTTAAAAAATAAGAGAACTGAATGAAATTTTCAGTTATCATAGATTGAAGCATTCTGAAACAAATATAAAATAATCTTACTTGGATGACCTGAAATTAAAGCATATAATTAGTTAGTTACCCAATTGTAGCTAATTTCAGACTTCAATTACTAGATCTAAACATCTATCAATTTCTTAATAAAAGATTAACATTTTTAAATAACCTAGGTGTCCAAATAATATTCACAAATAATTCACAATAAAACATGAATTTTAAATCTCATTTACATTAATTTATAGGCCAAATGGAAGGAATTTAGTGTTCAATTGCTGTAAATTAAAGTCCATTTAAATCAGCTTTCTAGTGGGATCCTGTGAACGCGCTGGTTTAGAACGTTCACATTGCGGTAGATTTGTGCCTTAAATGCCCAGAAAAATACTGCGGGATATAATGGGCCCAAAATTAGCTGCTCGCAACATTAAACTTTGTATAAAGGGATCTTAAGAAGCCCTTTTTAATGTAAATATATACAGCCTACCTCCTGTTGTCTGCTGTATGAGATCCGGCCGGTTGCCGGCCGTCGGGGGTTTAGAGGTTAATTTTTAAACTACTATAACAATTAGCTAAAGCTCTTAAAACTAATAATAGCTCAAGCGATGGAATCTGCCAGCGAATTTTCGTTAATAATTAACTAGGCTGAACATCCTCGATTTGAACAGCCTAGAGAAAATCGCGTTTTAAACCCGCCCCCCTCTAAACGGCGCCAAAATCGCGCACACGGGCTGGGGCAGATTTTCAGCGACGCTTCAGGTACGCATTGCAACATACCTAGATACTATCAGGGACACAGGACAATAAACTCTCTTGAATCTCTTCCCCTCTCCCTCCTGTCTCTCCTCCTCTCCCCCCTCTCCATCCCACACTCTCTATCTCTCTCACTCGCTGTCTCTCTCTCTCCCTCTCCCCCTATCGTCCTCTCTCGTTCTCTCTCTATCTCCATCCTCTTTCCCTCTCTCTCTATCTCCTTCTCTCTCTCCATCTCCCTCCCCACCCTCTCTCTCCCCTTCTCTCTCTCGCTATCCCCTTCTCTCTCTCCATCTCTCCCTCCCCACCCCCTCTCTCTCTCTATCCCCTTCTCTCTCCATCTCCCTCCCCACCTCTCTCTCTATCCCCTTCTCTCTCTCCATCTCTCCCTCTCCCCCTCTCTCTCTATCCCCTTCTCTCTCTCCATCTCTCCCTCCCCACCCTCTCTCTCTCTAGCCCCTTCTCTTTCTCCATCTCTCCCTCCCCATCTCTCTATCCCCTTCTCTCTCCCTCCCCACCCTCTCTCTCTCTCCCTCCCCACCCCTCTCTCTCCATCCATCTCTCCCTCCCCACCCTCTCTCTCTCTTCATCCCCACCCGTTCCCTCGTTATCACCTCTCTCTCTATCTCTCCCTCCCCGCCCTCTCTCTCTCTCCATCTCCCTCCCCACCCTCTCTCTCTCCTCTCTCTCTCTCCATCTCCCTCCCCACCCTCTTTCTCTCCATCTCTCCCTCCCTACCCTCTCTCTATCCCATTATCTCTCTCCATCTCTCCTTCACCTCCTCACCCTCCTCTCCTCTCTCTTATCCCTCTCTCTCTTTATCCCCTCCCCTCTCTTTCCCTCTCTCTATCCCCTTCTCCATCTCTCCCTCCCCACCATTTCTCTTTCTCTATCCCCTTCTCTCTCCATCTCTCCCTCCCTTTCCCTCTCTCTCTATCTCTTTCGCTCTCCATCTCTCCCTCCCCACCCTCTTCCCCTACTCTCTCTCCATCTCTCCCTCCCCACCGTATCTCTCGTTATCCCCTTCTCTCTCCCTCCCCACCCTATCTCCCTCCCCACCCTCTCTCTCTCCTGCTCTCTATCTCTCTCTGCGGGGCAACGGGGCCGGCGACGTCATTTCCGGGCGGATGCCCCTCTCTCCCCCTCCCTCTATAATCTTTCAGCGGGGCGGCCTCAGCCCGGAAATGACGCCTCTGCCGCGGCCCCAAGATGGAGCCGACCCGCACTAGACGGTGAGAGAGAGGGAGTGAGAAAGAGAGAGAGAGGGAGGGAGCGACAGAGGGAGGGGTAGAGAGTGAAAGAAAGTGGGAGAATGACTGATTATTGGGATGTCAGGACTTTCATATGAAGAAAGACTGGATAGACTCGCTTGTACTCGCTAGAATTTAGAAGATTGAGGGGGGATCTTATAGAAAGGTACAGAATTCTTAAGGGGTTGGACAGGCTGGATGCAGGAAGATTGTTCCCGATGTTGGGGAAGTCCAGAACAAGGGGTCACAGTTTAAGAATAAGGGGGACAACAACAGCCAGAGTGCTTGGCGAACATTGGCCGTTTGCTCACTGCATTGCATCAACTAAGGCATTATTTGTGTTTTTTCTTAATTCCTTTGGCATCTAAAAAGTTTCAGAAGTGATAAATTTGGCTGTATTTTTTTAAATCGCCCATGGTTCTCAAGTGGGTTTTTACATACATAAAGAAAACGCATCTGAAGAAAAATTTACAGCCAGATTTATCACTTCTGAGAATTTTTAGATACCAAAGGAATCAAGAAAAAACACAAATAATGCCTTACTTGATGAAATGCAGTGAGCAAACTGTATTACACTCGCTCCCGGGCGAATAAACTGTATTACACTCGCTCCCGGGCGGATAAGGATCGGCCTCCAGCTGTTGACACTCCCGCCCGTCACCCTGTGAATTGTCGACGGCTATCGACCCCCCCCCCCCTCCCAATTGGCCGGGCCGTCTGTCCGTCTCCCTCCTCCTCCAATGAGCAACGACAGGTGGCGGGACAACGACCAACTCCCCCGCCCATTGGCCCTTCCATCCCTCAGTCTCCCATCCTCCTCCAATGCGCGCGTTCGGGTCAACCCTCAGACACTACCCACCTCCTCATTGGATGACCCGTCCGTCCCTCTCCCGTCTCCATCCAACCAGCAACGACAGGGGGCGGGACAACCTCCAACACCTCCTATTGGATGATCCGTCCGCCCATCAGTCAGTCCCCATCCAATCAGAACCTATGGGAGGCGGGATGTCCCTCTAACCCTCCGCCCATTGGCCGGGACCGCTGTCGGTCGCCGCGTCCTCGTCCAATCAGCGCGGATGGAGGCGGGACCTTGAGACAGTTGGTGCCCGGTGCCGCGGCCATCACCGACTCCCCCCCCCCCCCCCCCTCACAGCTGTGGACGCTCGCTCGGCCTCCAGCTGTTCACCGTCGCTTATTCACCCGCCCCCCCCCCCCCCCCCCCACCCACCCACACTAACCCATCCCGACTGTCGACCATCGCTCCCGGGCGGGCGGACAGACCACACTGTTGACGTCAATGGGAGACTGACTGACTGCCAGTAGTCAAGATGGCCGCCTCTGGCTTCACTCGCACTGACGTCAATGGGAGACTGACTGACTGCCAGTAGTCAAGATGGCCGCCGGGATGCCACCAACTGTCGCCGCTCGCGCTCCCTCAGCCGTTGCCGCCCGTTATTTCCCGCCGTTTCCAGAAGGTTGTTCACCAACGGTCGCTCGCTCGCGCGCTCGGTCACTGGGAGTTCGATTCTCCACGACCGACCTTCACATTCCCGCTGGAAATGAGTTGAATAAACACAGGTGGGAAGTTTAAATCATCTTGAATGACAACAACGTGTAGTAGACAGACAGACAGACAGAGAGAGGTTGTTAGTTCATCACCAAAAATCCGCAATAGGGAGGTTTCACGGCAGTCGGGTCACTGTTGCCACGCGACGCCAACTGGAGGACACGCGATGTACTGCAGGTGAGCGCTCACCGTGTGTTTTTTCTTGATTCCCTCGGAATCTAAAAAGTTTCAGAAGCGATAAATATGTCTGTAACATTTTAAAATCTCCCCCCCCCCCCGGCTCTTCCCCCTCTCTCCCCACCCCCCACGCCCCCGGCTCTTCCCCTCTCAGAGACATGGATCTCCTCCCCCCCCCCTCCCGCTCCTAACCTCTGAACATTAATAGCCCATTATTATCTGTCATTTGCACTACATCAGTTTATTTATTCATGTGTGTATTTACGTATATAATGGTATATGGACACACTGATCTGTTCTGTATTCATGACTACTATGTTCTGTTGCGCTGAAGCAAAGCAAGAATTTCATTGTCATGTCAGGGACACAGGACAATAAACTCTCTTGAATCTCTCCTCCTCTCCATCCCCACACTCTCTATCTCTCTCCCTCTCCCCTGTCGTTCTCTCTCTCCCCACACTCACTCTCTCCCCACTCCCTCTCTCTCTCTTGTTCTCTCTCTCCCCACCCTCTTTCCCTCTCTCTCTACCCCCCTCACTCCATCTCTGCCTCCCCACCCTCTCTCTCTATCCACTTCCCTCTCTCTATCTCTCCCTCCCCACCCTCTCTCTATCCCCTTCTCTCTCTCCATCTCTCCCTCACCACCCTCTCTCTCTATCCCCTTTTCTCTCTCTCCATCTCTCCCTCACCACCCTCTTTCCCACTCTATCCCCTTCTCACTCTCCATCTCTCCCTCCCCACCCTCTCTCTCTCTGTATCCCCGTCTCTCCATCTCTCCATCCCCACCCTCTCTGTCTCTCTCTCACTATCTCCTTCTCTCTCCATCTCTCCCTCCCCACCCTCTTTCCCTCGCTATCACCTTCTCTCTCTCTCCATCTCTCCCTCCCCACCCTCTCTCTCGATCCCCTTCTCTCTCTCTCTCCATCTCAACCTCCCCGCTCTCTCTCTCTCTCTATCCCCTTCTCTCTCCATCTCTCCTTCCCCACCCTTCCCCTCTCTCTCTACCCCCTTCGCTCTCTCCATCTCTCCCTCCCTACCCTCTCTCTCTCTATCCCCTTCTCTCTCTCCATCTCTCCCTCCCCACCCTAACCCTCCCTCTCTCACCCCCACCCTTCCTCTCTCTCTCTTTATCCCCTCTCCATCTCTGCCTCCCCCTCTTTCCCTCTCTATCCCCTTCTCTCTCTCCATCTCTCCCTCCCTACCCTCTCTCTCTCTATCCCCTTCTCTCTCTCTCCATCTCTCCCTCCCCTCCCTTTCCCTCTCTCTCTATCCCTCCCCACCCTCTTCCCCATCCCCTTCTCTCTCTCCATCTCGCCCTCCCCTCTCTTTCCCTCTCTCTATCCCCTTCTCTCTCTCCATCTCTCCCTCCCCACCCTCTCCTCTATCCCCTTCTCTCTCCATCTCTCCCTCCCCACCTTCTACCCCTCCTCCATCCCCTTCTCTCTCTCCATCCCCACCCTCTCACTTTATCCCCTTCTCTCTCTCCATCTCCCCCCCCCCCCACCCTCTCTCTCTCTCTCTATCCCCTTCTCTCTCTCCCTCCCCACCCTCTCTCTCTCGGTGATGTCATTTCCGGGCTGATGCCCCTCTCTCCCCCCTCTCCCTCTATAATCTTTCAGCGGGGCGGCCTCAGCCCGGAAATGACGCCTCTGCCGCGGCCCCAAGATGGAGCCGATCGGTGAGAGAGAGGGAGTGAGAGAGAGAGAGAGAGGGGGAGAGAGAGGGAGAGAGAGAGAGAGAGAGAGAGGGAGGGAGAGATAGAGGGAGGGAGAGGTAGAGAGTGAAAGAGAGAGGGAGAAAGACTGATTCCTGGGATGTCAGGACTTTCATATGAAGAAAGACTGGATAGACTCGGCTTGTACTCGCTAGAATTTAGAAGATTGAGGGGGGATCTTATAGAAACTTACAACATTCTTAAGGGGTTGGACAGGCTAGATGCAGGAAGATTGTTCCCGATGTTGGGGAAGTCCAGAACAAGGGGTCACAGTTTAAGGATAAGAGGGAAGTCTTTTAGGACCGAGATTGGAAGATCATTTTTTACAAAGAGAGTGGTGAATCTGTGGAATTCTCTGCCACAGAAGGTAGTTGAGGCCACAGTTCATTGGCTATATTTTAGAGGGAGTTAGATGTGGCCCTTGTGGCTAAAGGGATCAGGGGGTATGGAGAGAAGGCAGGTACAGGATACCAAAGATCCTATAGCGGAGCAAGATAGGCTACTCCTGCGAAATACAATTGGTTGACGTGTAGTACGCTACGGAGGGAATCCTGGGCGTTTTTCTCCGCCCATTTTAGTAACCTGATCCTACCGACCCGACCCGACTCGCAATGTAATCTTACAGCAGAGTTATATGATCTTAGGTGTAATTCTATTAGTTCTCACCTCTGTTAATTCTTGTCAAGAATAAAATTTGACCCTGGTAATAGTGTTTTTTTTAATGTTTTTTAAATAATTTCTTTTTAAATGGTTCATAGGCTGTGTTTGAGTAGATTTTGTGTAAACCGGAACCTAGCCGACCCGACCAGACTCGCAGGGTAATCAACGTTGCGGGGAAGCTTTTGTGTGTGACATAGGGTTAGATTCATAATTATGTTAGTTCATAATTCTCTTAATTCTTGTTAAAGAAAAAAATGTTTATAAATTTTGCCTCTGGTAATTTTCTTTTTTAATGTTTTTAAAATCAGTTCTTTTGAATGGCTCATATGCTGCGTTGATTTTGTATTACACTTGCACTCTGTAATTAATTCACTAATCACATTAATGTAATCACACTGTTCACATCTGCACTATTTGGGAAAATAATAGGAATATGAAGATTACAGTTGCTCTAGCCCTGAAATGTTACTTAAAGTTTTTGTGCTTATTTTCTTTTTTCTATGGAGTTGTTTCTCCACAATAAACGGGGTCTGGTCTTCCCAATAACCAGAGTGGAATGAGATCGGTCTGTAATGGTGGGACTATCTAATTGTAGAATTTCACAAAATTAAATTTGTTTAAGCAAGATTTATAAATGATGTATAACTTAAGGATGGTTTTATTCAGCGAGCATACAACTGACTAGATTGTGCTGGAAGGAACACACATACATGAATGTGATATAGATGTATATAATCATGTAACACACAAAATTATATTTATTCTGATTTTTATATCCAATGTTGAACTTTATTTCATCCCAGACAAGGTACATTAAATAATAAACATTGTAAAAAATTGTAAACCTCCCCGCAGCTTCACTCTGGTGTTTTGGCCGTGCTGATCCGGGTCAGGCTCCCCCGCACGCTGTGGAAGGAACATAGGCATCTTTTCGCTTTTATTGTGATTTATTTGTCTTTTTAACACGGAATATCTGATAACGACACATTAGCGGCACATGGAACCAACATTGCACTAACCCACTCAATTTAATAATTCAAAGGCAAGATCCATAAACAAGCAAGGATAACTAAACACCTTTAATTCTGTCATACATGGTGAGATTTTAATGTGAATATCTCATAATGGCACATTAGCAGTATATTGCACCAACCCACTCAATTTTAAATAATTCATAATACTAATCAATGGTCAACACTTTATTTCTGACATTTCATCAATAAATCATTTGACATCATGTACTTTACTTGTGCGTCACTTTTAGAACTTTCTTACACTTCCTTTTAATGGTCAGGTCCTGCAGGTCTCTATTCTTGTATTTGAGACCATAATGTATGCGGACACTGACAAAGATAGCTACAATTCGCGCCTTGACTCTCTGGCAGCATAAGTTCATGTCCTTGTATTCCTTAGTATTGTGTATCGCTGTATTTATTAGATTGGACATGTTGTTCCTGGTCATGTTAGCATTGTCGAATTCTGTGTGGAACACTTTCTCGCACACCTGACAGAATGCGAGAAACTGTTCTGAAGGCACCATCATGGAGCCGAAGTCTGATGTCCATGTGTCATATGCCTTATGGTGGATGAATATGAGGGCAGGATCAACTAAGGTTGTATCAGGTCGTAGCAGAACTTCTCTGCATATGTGACATTTTGAGATCAGTTCATGTGGGGTGAGGAATCTACGGCAGATGTGGCCTGCGATGTAAGCCAGTGTGTTCTCTTCCGGGAGATCAAGTGACGTGCTGCAAAATACAGTGTCCTGTTGTGCCCTATTGTGATGGGAGATAGATGGAGATGGTTTCTTGACTCTGTCTTTTGTCAGTGTTTGCAGTGATAAGATAAATTTAGCATCGTCAGGTTTACAGTTTGCACTTAGAGATGGCTTTATCAGTTCAGCTACCATGACCATTCTTAAAGCACAGCGAAATTCCTTTGCTGATGGGTTTTCTCGGAATCCGCCCTTTCGCCGAATGGTCGCGAATAAATTCTCAACGACATCCTGATTAACCCTGGATGTGAGCATGAAACAAGCGTCTGTATTTTCCTTTATGCGCTGCCACAGCTGTGTAATGCAAGAAATTGCAAGCCGCCATCCTTTGACAAACAATACATTTTTCGCTCCAAGCACTTTTAAGCTTTGCAGTACAGGCAGGCATGATTCAAAGAATGACCAATGCGCCGATTTTTCAGACATGGGCCTCCTCAATTTTTTAATTGCCTTGAGACACCTGCCGTTAAATGCATCAAACAGTCCATCTATCATTGCAATGAAATCCGCAGTATAAGCAGCACCCCCAGGCAACCGTCCCATAGTTGATTAGGTTAACATGCCTGCTGACACCGAATGACTGAGCACCTGCGCTGCTTTGTTGACTCTCATTTTGGAGAAGCTGTTCAGAGCAAAGTGGGCTCTGGTCAGTTTATGGCCTTTCCTAACGGGAAACTGAATCCATTTCATAAAATGCGCGAATATGTGCCCACTTGATATGTTTGTCCGCCCTTGTGCAGTCTCGCGACAGAAAGTAACCCACAGGTTGTTTCCATTTCCCAAACAAGCCTCTAACCATGAAAACAAGAGCATGGTTGGCAGGCCGTGACGTCTTCCCTAGCATCCAAAGTTCGACAATGCTAACATGACCAGGAACAACATCTCCAATCTAATAAATACAGCGATACACAATACTAAGGAATACAAGGACATGAACTTATGCTGCCAGAGAGTCAAGGCGCGAATTGTAGCTATCTTTGTCAGTGTCCGCATACATTATGGACTCAAATTCAAGAATAGAGACCTGCAGGACCTGACCATTAAAAGGAAGTGTAAGAAAGTTCTAAAAGTGACGCATAAGTAAAGTACATGATGTCAAATTATTTATTGATGAAATGTCAGAAATAAAGTGTTGACCATTGATTAGTATTATGAATTATTTAAAATTGAGTGGGTTGGTGCAATATACTGCTAATGTGCCGTTATGAGATATTCACATTAAAATCTCACCATGTATGACAGAATGAAAGGTGTTATCCTTGCTTGTTTATGAATCTTGCCTTTGAATTATTAAATTGAGTGGGTTAGTGCAATTGTTGGTTCCATGTGCCGCTAATGTGTCGTTATCAGATATTCCGTGTTAAAAATACAAATAAACCACAATAAAAGCGAAAAGATGCCTATGTTCCTTCCACAGCGTGCGGGGGAGCCTGACACGGATCAGCTCGGCCAAAACACCAGAGTGAAGCTGCGGGGATTTTAACAATTTTTTTACAATGTTTATCATTTAATGTCCCTTGTCTGGTCTGAAATAAAGTTCAACATTGGATATAAAAATCAGAATAAATTAAATTAAATGTCTTTATTTATATAGCACATTTTTAGTCAACTTGCATTGACCCCAAAGTGCTTCACATAATTACATCCACACACTCAGGCAAAGGTGGGTGAAGTGTCTTGCCCAAGGACACACACAGGCAAAGGTGGGTGAAGTGTCTTGCCCAAGGACACAACGACAGTATGCACTCCAAGCGGGATTCGAACCAGCTACCTTCCGGTTACCAGCCGAACACTTAGCCCATTGTGCCATCTGTCGTCCAAATAAATATATATATAGAATAAATATAATTGTATGTGTCACATGATTATATACATCTATATCACATTCATGTATGTGTGTTCCTTCCAGCACAATCTAGTCAGTTGTATGCTTGCTGAATAAAACCATCCTTAAGTTGTACATCATTTATAAATCTTGCTTAATCAAATTTAATTTTGTGAAATTCTACAATTAGATAACCCCACCATTACAGACCGATCTCATTCCACTCTCTGGTTATTGGGAAGACCAGACCCCGTTTATTGTGGAGAAACAACTCCATAGAAAAAAGAAAATAAGCACAAAAACTTTAAGTAACATTTCAGGGCTAGAGTAACTGTAATCTTAATATTGCTATTATTTTCCCAAATAGTGCAGATGTGAACAGTGTGATTACATTAATGTGATTAGATGAATGAATTACAGAGTGCAAGTGTAATACAAAATCAACACAGCATATGAGCCATTAAAAAGAACTGATTTTAAAAACATTAAAAAAGAAAATTACCAGAGGCAAAATTTATAAACATGCTTTTCTTTAACAAGAATTAATAGAATTATGAACTAACATAATTATGAATCTAACCCTATGTCACACACAAAAACTTCCCCGCAACGTTGATTACCCTGCGAGTCTGGTCGGGTCGGCTAGGTTCCGGTTTACACAAAATCTACTCAAACACAGCCTATGAACCATTTAAAAAGAAATTATTTAAAAAACATTAAAAAAAACACTCTTACCAGAGTCAAATTTTATTCTTGACCAGAATTAACAGAGGTGAGAAATAACAGAATTACACCTAAGATCCTATAACTCTGCTATAAGATTACATTGGATTACATTGCGAGTCGGGTCGGGTCGGTAGGATCAGGTTACTAAAATGGGCGGAGAAATACGCCCAGGATTCCCTCCGTAGCGTACTACACGTCAGCCCATTGTATTTCGCAGGAGTAGCCTATCTTGCTCCGCTATAAGATCTTTGCTGTTGACGTCAATGGGAGACTGACTGACTGACTGCCAATAGTCAAGATGGCCGCCTCTGGCTTCACTCGCATTGACGTCAATGGGAGACTGACTGACTGCCAGTAGTCAAGATGGCCGCCGGGATCCCAACAATTGTCGCCGCTCGCGCTGCCTCAGCCGTTGCCGCCCGTTATTTCCCGCCGTTTCCAGAAGGTTGTTCACCAATGGTCGCTCGCTCGCGCGCTCGGTCACTGGGAGTTCGCTTCTCTACGACGACCTTCACATTCCCGCTGGAAATGAGTTGAATAAACACAGGTGGGAAGTTTAAATCATCTTGAATGACAACAACAACGTGTAGTAGACAGACAGACAGAGGTTGTTAGTTCATCACTAACTATCCGCAATAGGGAGGTTTCACGGCAGTCGGGTCACTGTTGCCACGCGACGCTAACTGGAGGACACGCCATGTACTGCAGGTGAGCGCTCACCGTGTGTTTTTTCTTGATTCCCTCGGCATCTAAAAAGTTTCAGAAGTGATGAATATGGCTGTAACATTTTAAAATCTCCCCCCCCCCTCCCTCTCTGTCTCTTCCCCTCTCAGAGACATGGATCCCCTCTCCCCCTCCCGCTCCTCACCTCTGAACATTAATAGCCCATTATTATCTGTCATTTGCACTACATCAGTTTATTTATTCATGTGTGTATTTACGTATATAATGGTATATGGACACACTGATCCGTTCTGTATTCATGCCTACTATGTTCTGTTGTGAGTGAGTGGCCTTGTGAGGGAAGTGCCCTGTGAGAAAAGTGTGAGTCTTTGGCTCGATAGTCTTCGGCGAGGAGGCTGAGGAGAGGAGACTACGCAAAACACTGCAGAGGGAGAGGCGAAAGAAGGAGATGTCAGGCAAGCTGATTCAGTGTGATGCTTGCAGGATGTGGGAGGTCAAGGACACCGCTGGTGCCTCTGGCTGCTACAAATGCGAAAAGTGCATCCAGGTAGAGCTCCTGAAGGGCCGTGTTGGGGAACTGGAGAAGCAAGTGGATGACCTCCGGTTCGTCCGAGAAACGGAGTCGTTCTTCGACAAGTCTTACAGTACGATTGTTACACCTAAGGTACTGGAAGAGAGAAGGTGGGAGACAGTGAGAACGGGAGGGAAGCATGGAATGCCAACGTCCCCGGGGGTTGTACCTCTTGTGAACAGGTTCACCCACTTAGAAGCTGTCGGGACAGAAGAGGTGTTTAGACTGGGCGGCGGACTGGCTTGTGATGCGAATAGGGCTGTTGAGCCAAACCCAAAAAGGCCTAAGGCAGGCAACGCCATTGTAGTCGGAGACTCCATTGTGAGAGGTACGGACAGGGGTTTCTGCGGCAACAGACGGGATGCGAGGATGGTGTGCTGCCTTCCTGGTGCCAGGATCCAGGATGTCACGGACAGAGTGCAGAAAATCCTCAAGGGCGAAGGTGAACATCCGGAAGTGGTAGTGCATGTCGGCACAAACGATGTCGGAAAGAAGGGGATGAATATTCTGCAGCGTGACTTTAGAGAGCTCGGAAAAATGCTGAAAATCCAGGGTTGTTATCTCCGGTTATCTCCGGTTTGCTTCCAGTTCCTCGTGCTGGCGAGAGCAGGAACAGGGAGATACGGGACCTGAACGTGTGGCTGAGGAACTGGTGCACGGGGCAGGGATTTAGATTCTTAGATCACTGGGATCTGTTTTGGGGTAAGGGGGAACTGTACAAAAGGGACGGATTGCATCTTAACAGGTGTGGGACCAGCATTCTGGCAGGCAGGTTTGCCACTGCTACACGGGTGGTTTTAAACTGAATAAGGGGGGTGGGGTGTCGAATGGGCTAGTGGAGGATGGAGTTAAAGGGAAAGGGTTTCTTAAATGTGTGAGCGTAGAGACAGAGGGGTGTAAAATGAGGGTAGAAGCAATAGGTAGCAAAGTGAAAAGTAAAAGTGGCAGGCCGGAAAATCCAGGGCAAAAATCAAAAAGGGCCACTTTTCAACAAAATTGTATAAGGGGTAAGAGTGTTGTAAAATCAAGCCTGAAGGCTTTGTGTCTCAATGCAAGGAGCATTCGTAATAAGGTGGATGAGTTGAATGTGCAGATAGCTATTAATGACTATGATATAGTTGGGATCACGGAGACATGGCTCCAGGGTGACCAAGGCTGGGAGCTGAACATCCAGGGATATTCAATATTCAGGAGGGATAGAGAGAAAGGAAAAGGAGGTGGTGTAGCGTTGCTGATTAGAGAGGAGATTAACGCAATGGAAAGGAAGGACATTAGTTTGCAGGATGTGGAATCGGTATGGGTAGAGCTGCGAAACACTAAGGGGCAGAAAACGCTGGTGGGTGTTGTGTACAGGCCACCTAACAGTAGTAGTGAAGTTGGAGATGGTATCAAACAGGAAATTAGAAATGCGTGCGACAAAGGCAAAACCGTTATAATGGGTGACTTCAATCTACATATAGATTGGGTGAATCAAATTGGCAGGGGTGCTGAGGAAGAGGATTTCTTGGAATGTATGCGGGATAGTTATCTAAATCAACATGTAGAGGAACCAACGAGAGAGCAGGCTATTTTAGACTGGGTATTGAGTAATGAGGAAGGGTTAGTTAGCAGTCTTGTTGTACGTGCCCCCTTGGGCAAGAGTGACCATAATATGGTTGAGTTCTTCATTAGGATGGAGAGTGACATTGTTAATTCAGAAACAATGGTTCTGAACTTAAAGAAAGGTAACTTTGAGGGTATGAGACGTGAATTGGCCAAGATTGATTGGCAATTAATTCTAAAAGGGTTGACGGTGGATATGCAATGGAAGACATTTAAAGACTGCATGGATGAACTACAAAATTGTTCATCCCAGTTTGGCAAAAGAATAAATCAGGGAAGGTAGTGCATCCGTGGATAACAAGGGAAATCAGGGATAGTATCAAAGCGAAGGATGATGCGTACAAATTAGCCAGAAAAAAGCAGCATACCGGAGGACTGGGAGAAATTCAGAGACCAGCAGAGGAGGACAAAGGGCTTAATTAGGAAAGGAAAAATAGATTATGAAAGAAAACTGGCAGGGAACATAAAAACTGACTGCAAAAGTTTTTATAGATATGTGAAAAGAAAGAGATTAGTTAAAACAAATGTAGGTCCGTTGCAGTCAGAAACGGGTGAGTTGATCATGGGGAACAAGGATATGGCGGACCAATTGAATAACTACTTTGGTTCCGTCTTCACTAAGGAAGACATAGATAATCTGCCGGAAATAGCAGGGGACCGCGGGTCAAAGGAGTTGGAGGAATTGAGTGAAATCCAGGTTAGCCGGGAAGTGGTGTTGGGTAAATTAAATGGATTAAAGGCCGATAAATCCCCAGGGCCAGATAGGCTGCATCCCAGAGTACTTAAGGAAGTAGCTCCAGAAATAGTGGATGCATTAGTAATAATCTTTCAAAACTCTTTAGATTCTGGAGTAGTTCCTGAGGATTGGCGGGTAGCAAACGTAACCCCACTTTTTAAGAAAGGAGGGTGAGAGAAAACGGGGAATTACAGACCAGTTGGTCTCACAGCGGTAGTGGGGAAACTGTTAGAGTCAGTTATTAAAGATGGGATAGCAGCACATTTGGAAAGTGGTGAAATCATTGGACAAAGTCAGCATGGATTTACAAAAGGTAAATCATGTCTGACGAATCTTATAGAATTTTTCGAGGATGTAACTAGTAGCGTGGATAGGGGAGAACCAGTGGATGTGGTGTATCTGGACTTCCAGAAGGCTTTCGACAAGGTCCCACATAAGAGATTAGTTTACAAACTTAAAGCACACGGCATTGGGGGTTCAGTATTGATGTGGATAGAGAACTGGCTGGCAAACAGGAAGCAAAGTGTAGGAGTAAACGGGTCCTTTTCACAATGGCAGTCAGTGACTAGTGGGGTACCACAAGGCTCAGTGCTGGGACCCCAGCTATTTACAATATATATTAATGATCTGGATGAGGGAATTGAAGACAATATCTCCAAGTTTGCGGATGACACTAAGCTGGGGGGCAGTGTTAGCTGTGAGGAGGATGCTAGGAGACTGCAAGGTGACTTGGATAGGCTGGGTGAGTGGGCAAATGTTTGGCAGATGCAATATAATGTGGATAAATGTGAGGTTATCCATTTTGGTGGCAAAAACAGGAAAGCAGACTATTATCTAAATGGTGGCCGACTAGGAAAAGGGGAGATGCAGCGAGACCTGTGTGTCATGGTACACCAGTCATTGAAAGTGGGCATGCAGGTGCAGCAGACAGTGAAGAAAGCGAATGGTATGTTAGCTTTCATAGCAAAAGGATTTGAGTATAGGAGCAGGGAGGTTCTACTGCAGTTGTACAGGGTCTTGGTGAGACCACACCTGCAGTATTGCGTACAGTTTTGGTCTCCAAATCTGAGGAAGGACATTATTGCCATAGAGGGAGTGCAGAGAAGGTTCACCAGACTGATTCCTGGGATGTCAGGACTGGCTTATGAAGAAAGACTGGATAGACTTGGTTTATACTCTCTAGAATTTAGGAGATTGAGAGGGGATCTTATAGAAACTTACAAAATTCTTAAGGGGTTGGACAGGCTAGATGCAGGAAGATTGCTCCAGATGTTGGGGAAGTCCAGGACAAGGGGTCACAGCTTAAGGATAAGGGGGAAATCCTTTAAAACCGAGATGAGAAGAACTTTTTTCACACAGAGAGTGGTGAATCTCTGGAACTCCCTGCCACAGAGGGTAGTCGAGGCCAGTTCATTGGCTATATTTAAGAGGGTGTTAGATGTGGCCCTTGTGGCTAAGGGGATCAGAGGGTATGGAGAGAAGGCAGGTACGGGATACTGAGTTGGATGATCAGCCATGATCATATTGAATGGCGGTGCAGGCTCGAAGGGCCGAATGGCCTACTCCTGCACCTAATTTCTATGTTTCTATGTTTCTATGTTGTGCTGAAGCAAAACAAGAATGTCATTGTCCTATCAGTAGCAATGTTACAAAATTTTGAGATTTAAAAAATCAAGTCTGCAATTTATCCCAACAGATAAAGCATAAAAAGAAGTTTAATTTGACAACTAATTCACTTTCATATCTCAAGTATTTAAAAAGTTATGGCCATTTTCATACTCGGAAATTAGCATCTTGTTACCTATTGATTTTTTATGGACATAACAAAAAAGCTGTGATCGTGTGCAGTCAAAAGCCCATAACCTTCTTAAAAATTAAGAGAACTGAATGAAATTTTCAGTTATCATAGATTGAAGCATTCTGAAACAAATATAAAATAATCTTACTTGGATGACCTGAAATTAAAGCATATAATTAGTTAGTTACCCAATTGTAGCTAATTTCAAACTTCAATTACTAGATCTAAACATCTATCAATTTCTTAATAAAAGATTAACATTTTTAAATAACCTAGGTGTCCAAATAATATTCACAAATAATTCTCAATAAAACATGATTTTAAAATCTCATTTACATTAATTTATAGGCCAAATGGAAGGAATTTAGTGTTCAATTGCTGTAAATTAAAGTCCATTTGAATCAGCTTTCTAGTGGGATCCTGTGAACGCGCTGGTTTAGAACGTTCACATTGCGGTAGATTTGTGCCTCAAATGCCCAGGAAAATATTGCGGGATATAATGGGCCCAAAATGAGCTAATCGCAACATTAAACTTTGTATAAAGGGATCTTAAGAAGCCCTTTTTAATGTAAATATATACAGCCTACCTCCTGTTGTCTGCTGTATGAGATCCGGCCGGTTGCCGGCCGTCGGGGGTTTAGAGGTTAATTTTTAAACTACTATAACAATTAGCTAAAGCTCTTAAAACTAATAATAGCTCAAGCGATGGAATCTGCCAGCGAATTTTCGTTAATAATTAACTAGCCTGAACATCCTCGATTTTAACAGCCTAGAGAAAATCGCGTTTTAAACCCGCCCTCCTCTAAACGGCGCCAAAATCGCGCACACGGACTGGGGCAGATTTTCAGCGACGCTTCAGGTACGCTTTGCAACATACCTAGATATAATCAGGGACACAGGACAATAAACTCTCTTGAATCTCTCCCCCTCTCTCCTCCTCTCCCCCCTCTCCTCTCTCCATCCCCACACTCTCTATCTCTCTCACTCGCTGTCTATCTCTCTCACTCGCTGTCTCTCTCTCTCCCTCTCCCCATATCGTCCTCTCTCTCGTTCTCTCTCTCTCCATCCTCTTTCCCTCTCTCTCTATCCCCTTCTCTCTCTCCATCTCCCTCCCCACCCTCTCTCTCTCTCTCCTTCTCTCTCTCTCTCGCTATCCCCTTCTCTCTCTCCATCTCTCCCTCCCCACCCCTCTCTCTCTCTCCATCTCCCTCCCCACCTCTCTCTATCCCCTTCTCTCTCTCCATCTCTCCCTCTCCCCCTCTCTCTCTATCCCCTTCTCTCTCTCCATCTCTCCCTCCCCACCCTCTCTCTCTCTAGGCCCTTCTATTTCTCCATCTCTCCCTCCCCATCTCTCTATCCCCTTCTCTCTCCCTCCCCACCCTCTCTCTCTCTCTCTACCCCCTTCTCTCTCTCCATCTCTCCCTCCCCACCCCTCTCTCTCTCCATCCATCTCTCCCTCCCCACCCTCTCTCTCTCCATCCCCACTCGTTCCCTCGTTATCACCTCTCTGTCTCTCCCTCCCCGCCCTCTCTCTCTCCCTCCCCACCCTCTCTCTCCCCTTTCTCTCCATCTCTCCCTCCCTACCCTCTCTCTATCCCATTCTCTCTCTCCATCTCTCCCTCCCTCTCTCACCCCCCACCCTTCCTCTCTCTCTTTATCCCCTCTCCATCTCGCCCTCCCCTCTCTTTCCCTCTCTCTATCCCCTTCTCTCTCCATCTCTCCCTCCCCACCCTCTCTCTCTCTCTATCCCCTTCTCCCTCCATCTCTCCCTCCCTTTCCCTCTCTCTCTATCTCTTTCGCTCTCCATCTCTCCCTCCCCACCCTCTTCCCCTAGTCTCTCTCCATATCTCCCTCCTCACCGTCTCTCTCGTTATCCCCTTCTCTCTCTCCCTCCCCACCCTCTCTCTCTCCCGCTCTCTATCTCTCTCTGCGGGGCAACGGGGCCGGCGACGTCATTTCCGGGCGGATGCCCCTCTCTCCCCCCTCCCTCTATAATCTTTCAGCGGGGCGGCCTCAGCCCGGAAATGACGCCTCTGCCGCGGCCCCAAGATGGAGCCGACCCGCACTGGACGGTGAGAGAGAGGGAGTGAGAAAGAGAGAGAGAGGGAGGGAGCGACAGAGGGAGGGAGAGGTAGAGAGTGAAAGAGAGAGTTTTGGTCTCCTAACCTGGGGAAATACATTCTTGCCATAGAGGGAGTACAGAGAAGGTTCACCAGACTGATTCCTGGGATGTCAGGACTTTCATATGAAGAAAGACTGGATAGACTCGGCTTGTACTCGCTAGAATTTAGAAGATTGAGGGGGGACCTTATAGAAAGGTACAACATTCTTAAGGGGTTGGACAGGCTAGATGCAGGAAGATTGGTCCCGATGTTGGGGAAGTCCAGAACAAGGGGTCACAGTTTAAGAATAAGGGGGACAACAACAGCCAGAGTGCTTGGCGAACATTGGCCGTTTGCTCACTGCATTGCATCAACTAAGGCATTATTTGTGTTTTTTCTTAATTCCTTTGGCATCTAAAAAGTTTCAGAAGTGATAAATTTGGCTGTATTTTTTTAAATCGCCCATGGTTCTCAAGTGGGTTTTTACATACATAAAGAAAACGCATCTGAAGAAAAATTTACAGCCAGATTTATCACTTCTGAGAATTTTTAGATACCAAAGGAATCAAGAAAAAACACAAATAATGCCTTACTTGATGAAATGCAGTGAGCAAACTGTATTACACTCGCTCCCGGGCGAATAAACTGTATTACACTCACTCCCGGGCGGATAAGGCTCGGCCTCCCGCCCGTCACCCTCTGAATTGTCGCCGGCTATCGACCCCCCCCCCCCCCTCCCAATTGGTCGGGCCGTCTGTCCGTCTCCCTCCTCCTCCAATGAGCAACGACAGATGGCTGGACAACGACCAACTCCCCCGCCCATTGGCCCTTCCATCCCTCAGTCTCCCATCCTCCTCCAATGCGCGCGTTCGGGTCAACCCTCAGACACTACCCCCCTCCTCATTGGATGATCCGTCCGCCTCTCTCCCGTCTCCATCCAACCAGCAACGACAGGGGGCGGGACAACCTCCAACCCCCTCCTATTGGATGATCCGTCCGCCCATCAGTCAGTCCCCATCCAATCAGAACCTATGGGAGGCGGGATGTCCCTCTAACCCTCCGCCCATTCGCCGGGACCGCTGTCGGTCGCCGCGCCCTCGTCCAATCAGCGCGGATGGAGGCGGGACCTTGAGACAGTTGGTGCCCGGAGCCGCGGCCATCACCGACTCCCCCCCTCCCCCCCCTACAGCTGTGGACGCTCGCTCGGCCGTCCAGCTGTTGACCGTCGCTCATTAACCCGCCCCCCCCCCCACCCACACTAACCCATCCCGCCTGTCGACCATCGCTCCCGGGCGGGCGGACAGACCACACTGTTGACGTCAACGGGAGACTGACTGACTGACTGCCAGTAGTCAAGATGGCCGCCTCTGGCTTCACTCGCATTGACGTCAATGGGAGACTGACTGACTGCCAGTAGTCAAGATGGCCGCCGGGATCCCACCAACTGTCGCCGCTCGCGCTCCCTCAGCCGTTGCCGCCCGTTATTTCCCGCCGTTTCCAGAAGGTTCTTCACCAACGGTCGCTCGCTCGCGCGCTCGGTCACTGGGAGTTCGATTCTCCACGACCGACCTTCACATTCCCGCTGGAAATGCGTTGAATAAACACAGGTGGGAAGTTTAAATCATCTTGAATGACAACAACGTGTAGTAGACAGGCAGACAGCGGTTGTTAGTTCATCACTAACTAACCGCAATAGGGAGGTTTCACGGCAGTCGGGTCACTGTTGCCACGCGACGCCAACTGGAGGACACGCCATGTACTGCAGGTGAGCGCTCACCGTGTGTTTTTTCTTGATTCCCTCGGAATCTAAAAAGTTTCAGAAGTGATAAATATGGCTGTAACATTTTAAAATCTCCCTCTTCCCCTCTCCCCACCTCCCTCTCTGGCTCTTCCCCCTCTCAGAGACATGGATCTCCTCTCCCCCCTCCCTCTCCTCACCTCTGAACATTAATAGCCCATTAACGAGCTAGCTCAGTGCTGGAGGGGAGAGTAGACTGGGATGGATGTGCTTGAGAGGGATATGAGGCACAAGGTGCAGGTCATCCTGAAAACCCCGGGCATCCTGTCCATTTAATTCTGGAGAGTCAAAAGAGCACTCGTAACAACAACCGGCTCCTCTCCCTGCCCTGTAGAACGGAGCGGTTCAGGAGATCCTTCACCTCTGCAGCCATTAGATTTTATAATTCGGACCGCTAGGCTGTAGGGGGATCCATTTTGCAATTTTTAATTTTTAACTGTTAATTATTAGTCTTTTTAAGTATTAATTGCTCTCAGGTAGTGTCCACATTGTATTCTATGTATTTTCTGTCTGCGTTCGTTTTGAATCTGTGGGTTTGTTGGTTGGGGGGCTTCTGGACATCTGAATTTCCCTGAGGGGATCAATAAAGTATTCATTATTATTATTATTATTATTATTATTATTATTATTATTATTATTATTATTATTATTATTATTATTATTATTATTATTATTATTATTATTAT
>NW_022630934.1:0-41505 GCF_010909765.2 Amblyraja radiata
TCTCTCTACATTCTCTCTAAATTCTCTCTCTACATTCTCTCTCTACATTATCTCTACATTCTCTCTCTCTACCTTCTCTCTCTACATTCTACTATCTACATTCCGCTTATATTCTCTCCAATTTTTTTCTCTCTCCATTCTTCTCTACATTCTCTCTCTACATGCTCTCTACATTCACTCTCTTACATTTTCTCTCTCACATTCTCTCTAACATTCTCTTCTCTACACTCTCTCTCTACATTGCTCTCTCTACATTTCTCGCTCTACATTCTCTCTACATTCTCTCTCTCTACATTCTATCTCTACATTCTCTCTCTACATTCTCTCATACATTTTCTCTCCTAAATTACTCAATCTCTCTCTCTACATTCTCTCACTACATTCTCTCTCTACATTCTCTCTACATTCTCTCTCTACATTCTCTCTCTACATTCTCTCTACATTCTCTCTCTACATTCTCTCTCTACAGTCTCTCTACATTCTCTCTACATTCTCTCTCTACATTCTCTCTCTACATTCTCTCTCTACATTCTCTCTCTACATTCTCTCTACACTCTCTCTACATTCTCTCTACATTCTCTCTCTACATTCTCTCTCTACATGCTCTCTCTACATTCTCTCTCTACATTCTCTCTCTACATTCCTCTCTACACTCTCTCTACATTCTCTCTCTACATTCTCTCTCTACATTCTCTCTCTACATTCTCTCTCTACATTCTCTCTCTACATTCTCTCTACATTCTCTCTCTCTACATTCTCTCTCTACATTCTCTCCAAATTCTCTCTACATTCTCTCTACATTCTCTCTCTACATTCTCTCTACATTCTCTCTCTACATTCTCTCTCTACATTCTCTCTCATTCTCTCTCTACATTCTCTCTACATTCTCGCTCTACATTCTCTCTCTCCATTCTCTCTCTCCATTTTCTCTCTCTACATTCTCTCTCTCTACATTCTCTCTCTCTACATTATCACTACATTCTCTCTACATTCTCTCTCTACATTCTCTCTCTACATTCTCTCTCTACATTCTCTCTCTACAGTCTCTCTCTACATTCTCTCTCTACATTCTCTCTCTACATTCTCTCTCTACATTCTCTCTCCATTCTCTCTCCTCTCTCTCCATTCTCTCTCTACATTCTCTCTCTACATTCTCTCTCTCCATCCTCTCTCTACATTCTCTCTCTCTACATTCTCTCTACATTCTCTCTCTACATTCTCTCTCTACATTCTCTCTCTACATTCTCTCTCTACATTCTCTCTACATTCTCTCTCCTACATTCTCTCTCTACATTCTCTCTCTACATTCTCTCTCTACATTCTCTCTACATTCTCTCTCTACATTCTCGCTCTCTCACATTCTCTCTCTCTCTACATTCTCTCTCTACATTCTCTCTCTCTACTTCTCTCTCTACATTCTCTCTCTACATTCTCTCTCTCTACATTCTCTCTCTACATTCTCTCTCTACATTCTCTCTCTACATTCTCTCTACATTCTCTCTCTACATTCTCTCTCTACATTCTCTCTACATTCCTCTCTACATTCTCTCTCTACATTCTCTCTCTACATCTCTCTCTACATTCTCTCTCTACATTCTCTCTCTACATTCTCTCTCTACATTCCTCTCTACATTCTCTCTCTACATTCTCTCTACATTCTCTCTACATTCTCTCTACATTCTCTCTCTCTACATTCTCTCTCTCCATTCTCTCTCTACATTCTCTCTCTACATTCTCTCTCTACATTCTCTCTCTCATTCTCTCTCTCTACATTCTCTCTCCCTACTTCTCTCTCCTTTCTCTCTACATTCTCTCTACATTCTCTCTCTACATTCTCTCTCTACATTCTCTCTACATTCTCTCTCTACATTCTCTCTACATTCTCTCTCTACATTTCTCTCTACATTCTCTCTCTCTACATTCTCTCTCCTCTCTCTACATTCTCTCTCTACATTCTCTCTCTACATTCTCTCTCTACTCTCTCTCTACACTCTCTCTCTACATTCTCTCTCTACATTCTCTCTACATTCTCTCTCTACATTCTCTCTCTACATTCTCTCTCTACATTCTCTCTCTACATTCTCTCTCTACATTCTCTCTCTACATTCTCTCTACATTCTCTCTCTACATTCTCTCTCTACATTCTCTCTCTACATTCTCTCTCTACATTCTCTCTCTACTTCTCTCTCTACATTCTCTCTCTACATTCTCTCTCTACATTCTCTCTACATTCTCTCTCTACATTCTCTCTCTACATTCTCTCTACATTCTCTCTCTACATTCTCTCTACATTCTCTCTCTACATTCTCTCTCTACATTCTCTCTCCATTCTCTCTCTCCTTCTCTCTCCATTCTCTCTCTACATTCTCTCTAGAATCTCTCTCTCCATTCTCTCTCTGCATTCTCTCTCTACATTCTCTCTCTCTACATTCTCTCTCTACATTCTCTCTCTCTACATTCTCGCTCTACATTCTCTCTCTACATTCTCTCGCTACATTCTCTCTCTACATTCTCTCTCTACATTCTCTCTACATTTCTCTACATTCTCTCTCTACATTCTCTCTCTACATTCTCTCTCTACATTCTCTCTACAATCTATCTACATTCTCTCTCTACATTCTCTCTCTACATCTCTACTCTACATTCTCTCTCACATTCTCTCTACACATCTCTCTCTATTCTCTCTTACATCTCTCTACGTTCTCTCTACATTCTCTCTACATTCTCTCTACATCCTCTCTCTACGTCCTATCTCTACATTCTCTCTCTACATTCTCTCTCTACATTCTCGCTACATTCTCTCTCTACATTCTCTCTACATTCTCTCTACATTCTCTCTCTACATTCTCTCTCTACATTCCCTCTCTACATTCTCTCTCTACATTCTCTCTTCATTCTCTCTACATTCTCTCTCTACATTCTCTCTACATTCTCTCTCTACTTTCTCTCTACTTCTCCTCTACTACATCTCTCGTCTACATTCTCTCTCTACATTCTCTCTCTACATTCTCTCTCTACATTCTCTCTCTTACATTCTCGTCGTCTACATTCTCTCTCTACATTCTCTCTCTACATTCTCTCTCCTAGCATTCTCTCTAGCATTCTCTCGCTACATTCTCGCTCTACATTCTCTCTACATTCATCTCTACACAGTCTCCTATCTACATTCTCTCTCTACATTCTCTCTCTACATTCTCTTCTCTTACATTCTACTCTACATTCTTCTCTATCTATTCTCTCTCTACATTCTCGCGCTACATTCTCTCTCTACATTCTCTCTACATTCTCTCTCTACATTCTCCCTCTACATTCTCTCTTCATCACATCTCTCTCTAACATTCTCTCTACACTCTGCCTCTACGTCTCTCTACAATTCGCTCTACATTCTCTCTCTACATTCGTCTCTCTACACATCTCTTCTCTCTACATTCGGCTCTCCTACAGGCGCGCTCTACATTCTCTCTACTCTCTCTCTACATTCTCTCTCTACATTCTCTCTCTACATTCTCTCTCTACACATTCTCTCTCTACATTCTCCTCACATTCTCTCTCTACATTCTCTCTCTACATTCTCCTCTACATTCTCTCTCTACATTCTCTCTCTACATTCTCTCTCTACATTCTCTCTCTACACTCTCTCTACATTCTCTCTCTACATTCTCTCTCTACATTCTCTCTACATTCTCTCTACATTCTCTCTCTACATTCCTCTCTCTACATTCTCTCTCTACATTCTCTCTCTACATTCTCTCTCTACATTCTCTCTCTACATTCTCTCTACATTCTCTCTACATTCTCTCTCTACATTCTCTCTCTACATTCTCTCTCTACATTCTCTCTCTACATTCTCTCTACATTCTCTCTCTACATTCTCTCTCTACATTCTCTCTACATTCTCTCTCTACATTCTCTCTCTCTACATCTCTCTCTACATTCTCTCTCTACATTCTCTCTCTACATTCTCTCTCTACATTCTCTCTCTACATTCTCTCTACATTCTCTCTCTACATTCTCTCTCTACATTCTCTCTAAACATTCTCTCTCTACATTCTCTCTCTCTACAT
Source organism: Amblyraja radiata (assembly GCF_010909765.2). Taxonomy (NCBI): domain Eukaryota; kingdom Metazoa; phylum Chordata; class Chondrichthyes; order Rajiformes; family Rajidae; genus Amblyraja; species Amblyraja radiata. Next base: position 4,065 of record NW_022630934.1, read on the forward strand.
TCTCTCTCTCTACATTCTCTCTCTACATTCTCTCTCTACATTCTCTTCTCTCTCTACATTCTCTCTCTCTACATTCTCTCTCTCTACATTCTCTCTCTCTACATTCTCTCTCTCTACACTCTCTCTCTACATTCTCTCTCTACATTCTCTCTACATTCTCTCTCTACATTCTCTCTCTACATTCTCTCTCTCTGCACTCTCTCTCTCTCTACATTCTCTCTCTACATTCTCTCTCTACATTCTCTCTCTACATTCTCTCTACATTCTCTCTCTACATTCTCTCTCTTCATTCTCTCTCTACATTCTCTCTACATTCTCTCTCTACATTCTCTCTCCATTTTCTCTACATTCTCTCTCTACATTCGCTCTACATTCTCTCTCTACATTCTCTCTCTACATTCTCTCTACATTCTCTCTACACTCTCTCTCACTTCTCTCTACATTCTCTCTCTACATTCTCTCTCTACATTCTCTCTACATTCTCTCTCTCTACATTCTCTCTCTACATTCTCTCTCTCCATTCTCTCTCTACATTCTCTCTCACTCTCTCTCTCTACATTCTCTCTACATTCTCTCTCTACATTCTCTCTACATTCTCTCTACATTCTCTCTCTACATTCTCTCTACATTCTCTCTCTACATTCTCTCTACATTCTCTCTCTACATTCTCTCTCTACATTCTCTCTCTACATTCTCTCTCTACATTCTCTCTCTACATTCTCTCTCTACATTCTCTCTCTACATTCTCTCTCTACATTCTCTCTCTACATTCTCTCTCTACATTCTCTCTCTACATTCTCTCTCTACATTCTCTCTCTACATTCTCTCTCTACATTCTCTCTCTACATTCTCTCTACATTCTCTCTCTACATTCTCTCTCTACATTCTCTCTCTACATTCTCTCTCTACATTCTCTCTCTACATTCTCTCTCTACATTCTCTCTCTACATTCTCTCTCTACATTCTCTCTCTACATTCTCTCTACATTCTCTCTACATTCCTCTCTACATTCTCTCTCTACATTCTCTCTCTACATTCTCTCTACATTCTCTCTCTACATTCTCTCTCTACATTCTCTCTCTACATTCTCTCTCTACATTCTCTCTCTACATTCTCTCTCTCTACATTCTCTCTACATTCTCTCTCTAATTCTCTCTCTACATTCTCTCTACACTCTCTCTACATTCTCTCTCCACATTCTCTCTCTACATTCTCTCTCTACATTCTCTCTACATTCTCTCTCTACATTCTCTCTACATTCTCTCTCTACATTCTCTCTCTACATTCTCTCTCTACATTCTCTCTCTACATTCTCTCTCTACATTCTCTCTACATCTCTCTCTACATTCTCTCTCTACATTCTCTCTCTCTACATTCTCTCTCTACATTCTCTCTCTACATTCTCTCTCTACATTCTCTCTCTACATTCTCTCTACATTCTCTCTACATTCTCTCTCTACATTCTCTCTCTACATTCTCTCTACATTCTCTCTCTCTACATTCTCTCTCTACATTCTCTCTCTACATTCTCTCTCTACATTCTCTCTCTACCTACTCTCTCTACATTCTCTCTCTACATTCTCTCTACTTCTCTCTACATTCTCTCTCTACATTCTCTCTCTACATTCTCTCTCTACATTCTCTCTCTACATTCTCTCTCTACATCTCTCTCTACATTCTCTCTCTACATTCTCTCTACATTCTCTCTCTACATTCTCTCTCTACATTCTCTCTCTACATTCTCTCTCTCTACATTCTCTCTCTACATTCTCTCTCTACATTCTCTCTCATTCTCTCTCTACATTCTCTCTCTACATTCTCTCTACATTCTCTCTCTACATTCTCTCTACATTCTCTCTCTACATTCTCTCTACATTCTCTCTACATTCTCTCTCTACATTCTCTCTACATTCTCTCTCTACATTCTCTCTCTACATTCTCTCTCTACATTCTCTCTCTACATTCTCTCTCTACATTCTCTCTCTACATTCTCTCTCTACATTCTCTCTCTACATTCTCTCTCTCTACATTCTCTCTCTCTACATTCTCTCTACATTCTCTCTCTACATTCTCTCTCTCTACATTCTCTCTCTACATTCTCTCTCTACATTCTCTCTACATTCTCTCTCTACATTCTCTCTCTACATTCTCTCTCTACATTCTCTCTCTATTCTCTCTCTACATTCTCTCTCTCTACATTCTCTCTCCATTCTCTCTCTACATTCTCTCTCTACATTCTCTCTCTACATTCTCTCTCTACATTCTCTCTCTACATTCTCTCTCTACATTCTCTCTCTACATTCTCTCTCTACATTCTCTCTCTACATTCTCTCTACATTCTCTCTCTACATTCTCTCTCTACATTCTCTCTCTACATTCTCTCTACATTCTCTCTCTACATTCTCTCTCTACATTCTCTCTCTACATTCTCTCTCTACATTCTCTCTCTACATTCTCTCTCTACATTCTCTCTCTACATTCTCTCTCTACATTCTCTCTCTACATTCTCTCTCTACATTCTCTCTCTACATTCTCTCTCTACATTCTCTCTCTACATTCTCTCTCTACATTCTCTCTACATTCTCTCTCTACATTCTCTCTCTACATTCTCTCTCTACATTCTCTCTCTACATTCTCTCTCTACATTCTCTCTCTACATTCTCTCTCTACATTCTCTCTACATTCTCTCTCTACATTCTCTCTCTACATTCTCTCTACATTCTCTCTCTACATTCTCTCTCTACATCTCTCTCTCTACATTCTCTCTCTACATTCTCTCTCTACATTCTCTCTCTCTACATTCTCTCTCTACATTCTCTCTCTACATTCTCTCTCTACATTCTCTCTCTACATTCTCTCTCTACATTCTCTCTACATTCTCTCTCTACATTCTCTCTCTACATTCTCTCTACATTCTCTCTCTACATTCTCTCTCTACATTCTCTCTACATTCTCTCTCTACATTCTCTCTCTACATTCTCTCTCTACATTCTCTCTACATTCTCTCTCTCTCTACATTCTCTCTCTACATTCTCTCTCTACATTCTCTCTCTACATTCTCTCTCTACATTCTCTACATTCTCTCTCTACATTCTCTCTACATTCTCTCTCTACATTCTCTCTCTACATTCTCTCTACATTCTCTCTCTACATTCTCTCTCTACATTCTCTCTCTACATTCTCTCTCTACATTCTCTCTCACTTCTCTCTCTACATTCTCTCTCTTCTCTCTCTACATTCTCTCTCTACATTCTCTCTACATTCTCTCTACATTCTCTCTCTACATTCTCTCTCTACATTCTCTCTACATTCTCTCTCTACATTCTCTCTCTACATTCTCTCTCTACATTCTCTCTCTACATTCTCTCTCTACATTCTCTCTCTACATTCTCTCTCTACATTCTCTCTCTACATTCTCTCTCTACATTCTCTCTCTACATTCTCTCTCTACATTCTCTCTCTACATTCTCTCTCTACATTCTCTCTCTACATTCTCTCTCTACATTCTCTCTACATTCTCTCTCTACATTCTCTCTCTACATTCTCTCTCTACATTCTCTCTCTACATTCTCTCTCTACATTCTCTCTCTACATTCTCTCTCTACATTCTCTCTCTACATTCTCTCTCTACATTCTCTCTACATTCTCTCTCTACATTCTCTCTCTACATTCTCTCTCTACATTCTCTCTCTACATTCTCTCTCTACATTCTCTCTCTACATTCTCTCTCTACATTCTCTCTCTACATTCTCTCTCTACATTCTCTCTCTACATTCTCTCTCTACATTCTCTCTCTACATTCTCTCTCTACATTCTCTCTCTACATTCTCTCTACATTCTCTCTCTACATTCTCTCTACATTCTCTCTCTACATTCTCTCTCTACATTCTCTCTCTACATTCTCTCTCTACATTCTCTCTCTACATTCTCTCTCTACATTCTCTCTCTACATTCTCTCTACATTCTCTCTACATTCTCTCTCTCTACATTCTCTCTCTACATTCTCTCTCTCTCTCTACATTCTCTCTCTACATTCTCTCTCTCTACATTCTCTCTCTACATTCTCTCTACATTCTCTCTCTACATTCTCTCTCTACATTCTCTCTCTACATTCTCTCTACATTCTCTCTCTACATTCTCTCTCTACATTCTCTCTACATTCTCTCTCTACATTCTCTCTCTACATTCTCTCTCTACATTCTCTCTCTACATTCTCTCTCTACATTCTCTCTCTACATTCTCTCTCTACATTCTCTCTACATTCTCTCTCTACATTCTCTCTCTACATTCTCTCTCTACATTCTCTCTCTACATTCTCTCTCTACATTCTCTCTCTACATTCTCTCTACATTCTCTCTCTACATTCTCTCTCTACATTCTCTCTCTACATTCTCTCTCTACATTCTCTCTACATTCTCTCTCTACATTCTCTCTCTACATTCTCTCTCTACATTCTCTCTCTACATTCTCTCTCTACATTCTCTCTACATTCTCTCTCTACATTCTCTCTCTACATTCTCTCTCTACATCTCTCTACATTCTCTCTCTACATTCTCTCTCTACATTCTCTCTCTACATTCTCTCTCTACATTCTCTCTCTACATTCTCTCTCTACATTCTCTCTCTACATTCTCTCTCTACATTCTCTCTCTACATTCTCTCTCTACATTCTCTCTCTACATTCTCTCTCTACATTCTCTCTCTACATTCTCTCTCTACATTCTCTCTACATTCTCTCTCTACATTCTCTCTCTACATTCTCTCTCTACATTCTCTCTCTACATTCTCTCTACATTCTCTCTACATTCTCTCTCTCTACATTCTCTCTACATTCTCTCTCTACATTCTCTCTCTACATTCTCTCTCTCTCTACATTCTCTCTCTACATTCTCTCTACATTCTCTCTCTACATTCTCTCTCTACATTCTCTCTCTACATTCTCTCTCTACATTCTCTCTACATTCTCTCTCTACATTCTCTCTCTACATTCTCTCTCTACATTCTCTCTCTACATTCTCTCTCTACATTCTCTCTCTACATTCTCTCTCTACATTCTCTCTCTACATTCTCTCTCTACATTCTCTCTCTACATTCTCTCTCTACATTCTCTCTCTACATTCTCTCTCTACATTCTCTCTCTACATTCTCTCTCTACATTCTCTCTACATTCTCTCTCTACATTCTCTCTCTACATTCTCTCTCTACATTCTCTCTCTACATCTCTCTCTACATTCTCTCTCTACATTCTCTCTCTACATTCTCTCTCTACATTCTCTCTCTACTCTCTCTCTACATTCTCTCTCTACATTCTCTCTCTACATTCTCTCTCTACATTCTCTCTCTACATTCTCTCTCTACATTCTCTCTCTACATTCTCTCTCTACATTCTCTCTCTACATTCTCTCTACATTCTCTCTCTACATTCTCTCTACATTCTCTCTCTACATTCTCTCTCTACATTCTCTCTCTACATTCTCTCTCTACATTCTCTCTCTACATTCTCTCTCTACATTCTCTCTACATTCTCTCTCTACATTCTCTCTCTACTTCTCTCTACATTCTCTCTCTACATTCTCTCTCTACATTCTCTCTCTACATTCTCTCTCTACATTCTCTCTCTACATTCTCTCTCTACATTCTCTCTCTACATTCTCTCTCTACATTCTCTCTCTACATTCTCTCTACATTCTCTCTCTACATTCTCTCTACATTCTCTCTCTACATTCTCTCTACATTCTCTCTCTACATTCTCTCTACATTCTCTCTCTACATTCTCTCTCTACATTCTCTCTACATTCTCTCTACATTCTCTCTCTACATTCTCTCTCTACATTCTCTCTCTACATTCTCTCTCTACATTCTCTCTCTACATTCTCTCTCTACATTCTCTCTACATTCTCTCTCTACATTCTCTCTCTACATTCTCTCTACATTCTCTCTCTACATTCTCTCTCTACATTCTCTCTCTACATTCTCTCTCTACATTCTCTCTACATTCTCTCTCTACATTCTCTCTCTACATTCTCTCTCTACATTCTCTCTCTACATTCTCTCTCTACATTCTCTCTCTACATTCTCTCTCTACATTCTCTCTCTACATTCTCTCTCTACATTCTCTCTACATTCTCTCTCTACATTCTCTCTCTACATTCTCTCTCTACATTCTCTCTCTACATTCTCTCTCTACATTCTCTCTCTACATTCTCTCTCTACATTCTCTCTCTACATTCTCTCTCTACATTCTCTCTCTACATTCTCTCTCTACATTCTCTCTCTACATTCTCTCTCTACATTCTCTCTCTACATTCTCTCTCTACATTCTCTCTACATTCTCTCTCTACATTCTCTCTCTACATTCTCTCTCTACATTCTCTCTCTACATTCTCTCTCTACATTCTCTCTCTACATTCTCTCTCTACATTCTCTCTCTACATTCTCTCTCTACATTCTCTCTACATTCTCTCTCTACATTCTCTCTCTACATTCTCTCTCTACATTCTCTCTCTACATTCTCTCTCTACATTCTCTCTCTACATTCTCTCTCTACATTCTCTCTCTACATTCTCTCTCTACATTCTCTCTCTACATTCTCTCTCTACATTCTCTCTCTACATTCTCTCTCTACATTCTCTCTCTACATTCTCTCTCTACATTCTCTCTCTACATTCTCTCTCTACATTCTCTCTCTACATTCTCTCTCTACATTCTCTCTCTACATTCTCTCTCTACATTCTCTCTCTACATTCTCTCTCTACATTCTCTCTCTACATTCTCTCTACATTATCTCTCTACATTCTCTCTCTACATTCTCTCTCTACATTCTCTCTCTACATTCTCTCTCTACATTCTCTCTCTACATTCTCTCTCTCTCTCTACATTCTCTCTCTACATTCTCTCTCTACATTCTCTCTCTACATTCTCTCTCTACATTCTCTCTCTACATTCTCTCTCTACATTCTCTCTCTACATTCTCTCTACATTCTCTCTCTACATTCTCTCTCTACATTCTCTCTCTACATTCTCTCTCTACATTCTCTCTCTACATTCTCTCTACATTCTCTCTCTACATTCTCTCTCTACATTCTCTCTCTACATTCTCTCTCTACATTCTCTCTCTACATTCTCTCTCTACATTCTCTCTCTACATTCTCTCTCTACATTCTCTCTACATTCTCTCTCTACATTCTCTCTCTACATTCTCTCTACATTCTCTCTCTACATTCTCTCTCTACATTCTCTCTCTACATTCTCTCTCTCTCTCTACATTCTCTCTACATTCTCTCTCTCTACATTCTCTCTCTACATTCTCTCTCTACATTCTCTCTCTACATTCTCTCTCTACATTCTCTCTCTACATTCTCTCTCTACATTCTCTCTCTACATTCTCTCTCTACATTCTCTCTCTACATTCTCTCTCTACATTCTCTCTCTACATTCTCTCTACATTCTCTCTCTACATTCTCTCTCTACATTCTCTCTCTACATTCTCTCTCTACATTCTCTCTCTACATCTCTCTACATTCTCTCTCTACATTCTCTCTCTACATTCTCTCTACATTCTCTCTCTACATTCTCTCTCTACATTCTCTCTCTACATTCTCTCTCTACATTCTCTCTCTACATTCTCTCTCTACATTCTCTCTCTACATTCTCTCTCTACATTCTCTCTCTACATTCTCTCTCTACATTCTCTCTCTACATTCTCTCTCTACATTCTCTCTCTACATTCTCTCTCTACATTCTCTCTCTACATTCTCTCTCTACATTCTCTCTCTCTACATTCTCTCTCTACATTCTCTCTCTACATTCTCTCTCTACATTCTCTCTCTACATTCTCTCTCTACATTCTCTCTCTACATTCTCTCTACATTCTCTCTACATTCTCTCTCTACATTCTCTCTACATTCTCTCTCTACATTCTCTCTCTACATTCTCTCTCTACATTCTCTCTCTACATTCTCTCTCTACATTCTCTCTCTACATTCTCTCTCTACATTCTCTCTCTACATTCTCTCTCTACATTCTCTCTCTACATTCTCTCTCTACATTCTCTCTACATTCTCTCTCTACATTCTCTCTCTACATTCTCTCTCTACATTCTCTCTACATTCTCTCTACATTCTCTCTCTACATTCTCTCTACATTCTCTCTCTACATTCTCTCTCTACATTCTCTCTCTACATTCTCTCTACATTCTCTCTACATTCTCTCTCTACATTCTCTCTCTACATTCTCTCTCTACATTCTCTCTCTACATTCTCTCTCTACATTCTCTCTCTACATTCTCTCTACATTCTCTCTCTACATTCTCTCTCTACATTCTCTCTCTACATTCTCTCTCTACATTCTCTCTCTACATTCTCTCTCTACATTCTCTCTCTACATTCTCTCTCTACATTCTCTCTCTACATTCTCTCTCTACATTCTCTCTCTACATTCTCTCTCTACATTCTCTCTCTACATTCTCTCTCTACATTCTCTCTCTACATTCTCTCTACATTCTCTCTCTACATTCTCTCTCTACATTCTCTCTCTACATTCTCTCTCTCTCTACATTCTCTCTCTACATTCTCTCTCTACATTCTCTCTACATTCTCTCTCTACATTCTCTCTCTACATTCTCTCTCTACATTCTCTCTCTACATTCTCTCTACATTCTCTCTCTACATTCTCTCTCTACATTCTCTCTCTACATTCTCTCTCTACATTCTCTCTCTACATTCTCTCTCTACATTCTCTCTCTACATTCTCTCTCTACATTCTCTCTCTACATTCTCTCTCTACATTCTCTCTCTCTCTCTACATTCTCTCTCTACATTCTCTCTCTACATTCTCTCTCTACATTCTCTCTCTACATTCTCTCTCTACATTCTCTCTCTACATTCTCTCTCTACATTCTCTCTCTACATTCTCTCTACATTCTCTCTCTACATTCTCTCTCTACATTCTCTCTACATTCTCTCTCTACATTCTCTCTCTACATTCTCTCTCTACATTCTCTCTCTACATTCTCTCTACATTCTCTCTACATTCTCTCTCTACATTCTCTCTACATTCTCTCTCTACATTCTCTCTCTACATTCTCTCTACATTCTCTCTCTACATTCTCTCTCTACATTCTCTCTCTACATTCTCTCTACATTCTCTCTCTACATTCTCTCTCTACATTCTCTCTACATTCTCTCTCTACATTCTCTCTCTACATTCTCTCTACATTCTCTCTCTACATTCTCTCTCTACATTCTCTCTCTACATTCTCTCTCTACATTCTCTCTCTACATTCTCTCTCTACATTCTCTCTACATTCTCTCTACATTCTCTCTCTACATTCTCTCTCTACATTCTCTCTCTACATTCTCTCTCTACATTCTCTCTCTACATTCTCTCTCTACATTCTCTCTCTACATTCTCTCTCTACATTCTCTCTCTACATTCTCTCTCTACATTCTCTCTCTACATTCTCTCTCATTCTCTCTCTACATTCTCTCTCTACATTCTCTCTACATTCTCTCTCTACATTCTCTCTACATTCTCTCTCTACATTCTCTCTACATTCTCTCTCTACATTCTCTCTCTACATTCTCTCTCTACATTCTCTCTCTACATTCTCTCTACATTCTCTCTCTACATTCTCTCTCTACATTCTCTCTCTACATTCTCTCTCTACATTCTCTCTCTACATTCTCTCTCTACATTCTCTCTCTACATTCTCTCTCTACATTCTCTCTCTACATTCTCTCTCTACATTCTCTCTCTACATTCTCTCTCTACATTCTCTCTCTACATTCTCTCTCTACATTCTCTCTCTACATTCTCTCTCTACATTCTCTCTCTACATTCTCTCTCTACATTCTCTCTCTCTCTCTCTACATTCTCTCTCTACATTCTCTCTCTACATTCTCTCTCTACATTCTCTCTCTACATTCTCTCTCTACATTCTCTCTCTACATTCTCTCTCTACATTCTCTCTCTACATTCTCTCTCTACATTCTCTCTACATTCTCTCTCTACATTCTCTCTCTACATTCTCTCTCTACATTCTCTCTCTACATTCTCTCTCTACATTCTCTCTCTACATTCTCTCTCTACATTCTCTCTCTACATTCTCTCTACATTCTCTCTCTACATTCTCTCTACATTCTCTCTCTACATTCTCTCTCTACATTCTCTCTCTACATTCTCTCTCTACATTCTCTCTACATTCTCTCTCTACATTCTCTCTCTACATTCTCTCTACATTCTCTCTCTACATTCTCTCTCTACATTCTCTCTCTACATTCTCTCTCTACATTCTCTCTCTACATTCTCTCTCTACATTCTCTCTCTACATTCTCTCTCTACATTCTCTCTCTACATTCTCTCTCTACATTCTCTCTCTACATTCTCTCTCTACATTCTCTCTCTACATTCTCTCTCTACATTCTCTCTCTACATTCTCTCTCTACATTCTCTCTCTACATTCTCTCTCTACATTCTCTCTCTACATTCTCTCTCTACATTCTCTCTCTACATTCTCTCTACATTCTCTCTCTACATTCTCTCTCTACATTCTCTCTCTACATTCTCTCTCTACATTCTCTCTCTACATTCTCTCTCTACATTCTCTCTACATTCTCTCTCTACATTCTCTCTCTACATTCTCTCTCTACATTCTCTCTCTACATTCTCTCTCTACATTCTCTCTCTACATTCTCTCTCTACATTCTCTCTCTACATTCTCTCTCTACATTCTCTCTCTACATTCTCTCTACATTCTCTCTCTACATTCTCTCTCTACATTCTCTCTCTACATTCTCTCTCTACATTCTCTCTCTACATTCTCTCTCTACATTCTCTCTCTACATTCTCTCTACATTCTCTCTCTACATTCTCTCTCTACATTCTCTCTCTCTCTACATTCTCTCTCTACATTCTCTCTCTACATTCTCTCTCTACATTCTCTCTCTACATTCTCTCTACATTCTCTCTCTACATTCTCTCTCTACATTCTCTCTCTACATTCTCTCTCTACATTCTCTCTCTACATTTCTCTCTCTACATTCTCTCTACATTCTCTCTCTACATTCTCTCTCTACATTCTCTCTCTACATTCTCTCTACATTCTCTCTCTACATTCTCTCTACATTCTCTCTCTACATTCTCTCTCTACATTCTCTCTCTACATTCTCTCTCTACATTCTCTCTACATTCTCTCTCTACATTCTCTCTCTACATTCTCTCTCTACATTCTCTCTCTACATTCTCTCTCTACATTCTCTCTACATTCTCTCTCTACATTCTCTCTCTACATTCTCTCTCTACATTCTCTCTCTACTTCTCTCTACATTCTCTCTCTTCTCTCTACATTCTCTCTCTACATTCTCTCTCTACATTCTCTCTCTACATTCTCTCTCTACATTCTCTCTCTACATTCTCTCTCTACATTCTCTCTCTACATTCTCTCTCTTTCTCTCTCTACATTCTCTCTCTACATTCTCTCTCTACATTCTCTCTCTACATTCTCTCTCTTCTCTCTCTTTCTCTCTCTACATTCTCTCTCTACATTCTCTCTCTACATTCTCTCTCTACATTCTCTCTCTACATTCTCTCTCTACATTCTCTCTCTACATCTCTCTCTACATTCTCTCTCTACATTCTCTCTCTACATTCTCTCTCTACATTCTCTCTCTACATTCTCTCTCTACATTCTCTCTCTACATTCTCTCTCTACATTCTCTCTCTACATTCTCTCTCTACATTCTCTCTACATTCTCTCTCTACATTCTCTCTCTACATTCTCTCTCTACATTCTCTCTCTACATTCTCTCTCTACATTCTCTCTCTACATTCTCTCTCTACATTCTCTCTCTACATTCTCTCTCTACATTCTCTCTCTACATTCTCTCTCTACATTCTCTCTCTACATTCTCTCTACATTCTCTCTACATTCTCTCTCTACATTCTCTCTACATTCTCTCTCTACATTCTCTCTCTACATTCTCTCTCTACATTCTCTCTCTACATTCTCTCTCTACATTCTCTCTCTACATTCTCTCTCTACATTCTCTCTCTACATTCTCTCTCTACATTCTCTCTCTACATTCTCTCTCTACATTCTCTCTCTACATTCTCTCTCTACATTCTCTCTCTACATTCTCTCTCTACATTCTCTCTCTACATTCTCTCTACATTCTCTCTACATTCTCTCTCTACATTCTCTCTACATTCTCTCTCTACATTCTCTCTCTACATTCTCTCTACATTCTCTCTACATTCTCTCTCTACATTCTCTCTCTACATTCTCTCTCTACATTCTCTCTCTACATTCTCTCTCTACATTCTCTCTCTACATTCTCTCTACATTCTCTCTCTACATTCTCTCTCTACATTCTCTCTCTACATTCTCTCTCTACATTCTCTCTCTACATTCTCTCTCTACATTCTCTCTCTACATTCTCTCTCTACATTCTCTCTCTACATTCTCTCTCTACATTCTCTCTCTACATTCTCTCTCTACATTCTCTCTCTACATTCTCTCTCTACATTCTCTCTCTACATTCTCTCTCTACATTCTCTCTCTCTCTCTACATTCTCTCTCTACATTCTCTCTCTACATTCTCTCTCTACATTCTCTCTCTACATTCTCTCTCTACATTCTCTCTACATTCTCTCTCTACATTCTCTCTCTACATTCTCTCTCTACATTCTCTCTCTACATTCTCTCTCTACATTCTCTCTCTACATTCTCTCTCTACATTCTCTCTCTACATTCTCTCTCTACATTCTCTCTCTACATTCTCTCTCTACATTCTCTCTCTACATTCTCTCTCTATTCTCTCTCTCTCTACATTCTCTCTCTACATTCTCTCTCTACATTCTCTCTACATTCTCTCTCTACATTCTCTCTCTACATTCTCTCTCTACATTCTCTCTCTACATTCTCTCTCTACATTCTCTCTCTACATTCTCTCTCTACATTCTCTCTCTACATTCTCTCTCTACATTCTCTCTCTACATTCTCTCTCTACATTCTCTCTCTACATTCTCTCTCTACATTCTCTCTACATTCTCTCTCTACATTCTCTCTCTACATTCTCTCTCTACATTCTCTCTCTACATTCTCTCTACATTCTCTCTCTACATTCTCTCTACATTCTCTCTCTACATTCTCTCTCTACATTCTCTCTACATTCTCTCTCTACATTCTCTCTCTACATTCTCTCTCTACATTCTCTCTCTACATTCTCTCTCTACATTCTCTCTCTACATTCTCTCTACATTCTCTCTCTACATTCTCTCTCTACATTCTCTCTACATTCTCTCTACATTCTCTCTCTACATTCTCTCTCTACATTCTCTCTACATTCTCTCTCTACATTCTCTCTCTACATTCTCTCTCTACATTCTCTCTACATTCTCTCTCTACATTCTCTCTCTACATTCTCTCTCTACATTCTCTCTCTACATTCTCTCTCTACATTCTCTCTCTACATTCTCTCTCTACATTCTCTCTCTACATTCTCTCTCTACATTCTCTCTCTACATTCTCTCTCTACATTCTCTCTCTACATTCTCTCTCTACATTCTCTCTCTACATTCTCTCTCTACATTCTCTCTCTACATTCTCTCTCTACATTCTCTCTCTACATTCTCTCTCTACATTCTCTCTCTCTCTCTACATTCTCTCTCTACATTCTCTCTCTACATTCTCTCTCTACATTCTCTCTACATTCTCTCTCTACATTCTCTCTCTACATTCTCTCTCTACATTCTCTCTCTACATTCTCTCTCTACATTCTCTCTCTACATTCTCTCTCTACATTCTCTCTCTACATTCTCTCTCTACATTCTCTCTCTACATTCTCTCTCTACATTCTCTCTCTACATTCTCTCTCTACATTCTCTCTCTACATTCTCTCTCTACATTCTCTCTCTACATTCTCTCTCTACATTCTCTCTCTACATTCTCTCTCTACATTCTCTCTCTACATTCTCTCTCTACATTCTCTCTCTACATTCTCTCTCTACATTCTCTCTACATTCTCTCTCTACATTCTCTCTCTACATTCTCTCTCTACATTCTCTCTCTACATTCTCTCTCTACATTCTCTCTCTACATTCTCTCTCTACATTCTCTCTACATTCTCTCTCTACATTCTCTCTCTACATTCTCTCTCTACATTCTCTCTCTACATTCTCTCTCTACATTCTCTCTCTACATTCTCTCTCTACATTCTCTCTACATTCTCTCTCTACATTCTCTCTCTACATTCTCTCTCTACATTCTCTCTCTACATTCTCTCTCTACATTCTCTCTCTACATTCTCTCTCTACATTCTCTCTCTACATTCTCTCTACATTCTCTCTCTACATTCTCTCTCTACATTCTCTCTCCATTCTCTCTACATTCTCTCTCTACATTCTCTCTCTACATTCTCTCTCTACATTCTCTCTCTACATTCTCTCTCTACATTCTCTCTCTACATTCTCTCTCTACATTCTCTCTCTACATTCTCTCTACATTCTCTCTCTACATTCTCTCTCTACATTCTCTCTCTACATTCTCTCTCTACATTCTCTCTCTACATTCTCTCTCTACATTCTCTCTCTACATTCTCTCTACATTCTCTCTACATTCTCTCTCTACATTCTCTCTCTACATTCTCTCTCTACATTCTCTCTCTACATTCTCTCTCTACATTCTCTCTCTACATTCTCTCTCTACATTCTCTCTCACTCTCTCTACATTCTCTCTCTACATTCTCTCTCTACATTCTCTCTCTACATTCTCTCTCTACATTCTCTCTCTACATTCTCTCTCTACATTCTCTCTCTACATTCTCTCTCTACATTCTCTCTCTACATTCTCTCTCTACATTCTCTCTCTACATTCTCTCTCTACATTCTCTCTCTACATTCTCTCTCTACATTCTCTCTCTACATTCTCTCTCTACATTCTCTCTCTACATTCTCTCTCTACATTCTCTCTCTACATTCTCTCTACATTCTCTCTACATTCTCTCTCTACATTCTCTCTACATTCTCTCTCTACATTCTCTCTCTACATTCTCTCTCTACATTCTCTCTCTACATTCTCTCTACATTCTCTCTACATTCTCTCTCTACATTCTCTCTCTACATTCTCTCTCTACATTCTCTCTCTACATTCTCTCTACATTCTCTCTCTACATTCTCTCTCTACATTCTCTCTACATTCTCTCTCTACATTCTCTCTACATTCTCTCTCTACATTCTCTCTCTACATTCTCTCTCTACATTCTCTCTCTACATTCTCTCTCTACATTCTCTCTACATTCTCTCTCTACATTCTCTCTCTACATTCTCTCTCTACATTCTCTCTCTACATTCTCTCTCTACATTCTCTCTCTACATTCTCTCTCTACATTCTCTCTCTACATTCTCTCTCTACATTCTCTCTCTACATTCTCTCTCTACATTCTCTCTCTACATTCTCTCTCTACATTCTCTCTCTACATTCTCTCTCTACATTCTCTCTCTACATTCTCTCTCTACATTCTCTCTCTACATTCTCTCTCTACATTCTCTCTCTACATTCTCTCTCATCTCTCATTCTCTCTCTACATTCTCTCTCTACATTCTCTCTCTACATTCTCTCTCTACATTCTCTCTCTACATTCTCTCTCTACATTCTCTCTCTACATTCTCTCTACATTCTCTCTCTACATTCTCTCTCTACATTCTCTCTCTACATTCTCTCTCTACATTCTCTCTCTACATTCTCTCTCTACATTCTCTCTCTACATTCTCTCTCTACATTCTCTCTCTACATTCTCTCTACATTCTCTCTCTACATTCTCTCTCTACATTCTCTCTCTACATTCTCTCTCTACATTCTCTCTCTACATTCTCTCTCTACATTCTCTCTCTACATTCTCTCTCTACATTCTCTCTCTACATTCTCTCTCTACATTCTCTCTCTACATTCTCTCTCTACATTCTCTCTCTACATTCTCTCTCTACATTCTCTCTCTACATTCTCTCTACATTCTCTCTCTACATTCTCTCTCTACATTCTCTCTCTACATTCTCTCTCTACATTCTCTCTCTCTCTACATTCTCTCTCTACATTCTCTCTCTACATTCTCTCTCTACATTCTCTCTCTACATTCTCTCTCTACATTCTCTCTACATTCTCTCTCTACATTCTCTCTCTACATTCTCTCTCTACATTCTCTCTCTACATTCTCTCTCTACATTCTCTCTCTACATTCTCTCTCTACATTCTCTCTCTACATTCTCTCTCTACATTCTCTCTCTACATTCTCTCTACATTCTCTCTCTACATTCTCTCTACATTCTCTCTCTACATTCTCTCTCTACATTCTCTCATTCTCTCTACATTCTCTCTCTACATTCTCTCTCTACATTCTCTCTCTGCATTCTCTCTCTACATTCTCTCTCTACATTCTCTCTCTACATTCTCTCTCTACATTCTCTCTCTACATTCTCTCTCTACATTCTCTCTCTACATTCTCTCTCTACATTCTCTCTCTACATTCTCTCTCTACATTCTCTCTCTACATTCTCTCTCTACATTCTCTCTCTACATTCTCTCTCTACATTCTCTCTCTACATTCTCTCTCTACATTCTCTCTCTACATTCTCTCTCTACATTCTCTCTCTACATTCTCTCTCTACATTCTCTCTCTACATTCTCTCTCTACATTCTCTCTCTACTCTCTCTACATTCTCTCTCTACATTCTCTCTCTACATTCTCTCTCTACATTCTCTCTCTACATTCTCTCTCTACATTCTCTCTCTACATTCTCTCTCTACATTCTCTCTCTACATTCTCTCTCTACATTCTCTCTCTACATTCTCTCTCTACATTCTCTCTCTACATTCTCTCTCTACATTCTCTCTCTACATTCTCTCTCTACATTCTCTCTCTACATTCTCTCTCTACATTCTCTCTCTACATTCTCTCTCTACATTCTCTCTCTACATTCTCTCTCTGCATTCTCTCTCTACATTCTCTCTCTACATTCTCTCTCTACATTCTCTCTCTACATTCTCTCTCTACATTCTCTCTCTACATTCTCTCTCTACATTCTCTCTCTACATTCTCTCTCTACATTCTCTCTCTACATATTCTCTCTCTACATTCTCTCTACATTCTCTCTCTACATTCTCTCTCTACATTCTCTCTCTACATTCTCTCTCTACATCTCTCTACATTCTCTCTCTACATTCTCTCTCTACATTCTCTCTCTACATTCTCTCTCTACATTCTCTCTCTACATTCTCTCTCTACATTCTCTCTCTACATTCTCTCTACATTCTCTCTCTACATTCTCTCTCTACATTCTCTCTCTACATTCTCTCTCTACATTCTCTCTCTACATTCTCTCTCTACATTCTCTCTCTACATTCTCTCTCTACATTCTCTCTCTACATTCTCTCTCTACATTCTCTCTCTACATTCTCTCTACATTCTCTCTCTACATTCTCTCTCTACATTCTCTCTCTACATTCTCTCTCTCTCTCTCTACATTCTCTCTCTACATTCTCTCTCTACATTCTCTCTCTACATTCTCTCTCTACATTCTCTCTCTACATTCTCTCTCTACATTCTCTCTCTACATTCTCTCTCTACATTCTCTCTCTACATTCTCTCTACATTCTCTCTCTACATTCTCTCTCTACATTCTCTCTCTACATTCTCTCTCTACATTCTCTCTCTACATTCTCTCTCTACATTCTCTCTCTACATTCTCTCTCTACATTCTCTCTCTACATTCTCTCTCTACATTCTCTCTCTACATTCTCTCTCTACATTCTCTCTCTACATTCTCTCTACATTCTCTCTCTACATTCTCTCTCTACATTCTCTCTCTACATTCTCTCTCTACATTCTCTCTCTACATTCTCTCTACATTCTCTCTCTACATTCTCTCTCTACATTCTCTCTCTACATTCTCTCTCTACATTCTCTCTCTCCATTCTCTCTCTACATTCTCTCTCTACATTCTCTCTACATTCTCTCTCTACATTCTCTCTCTACATTCTCTCTCTTCTCTCTCTACATTCTCTCTCTACATTCTCTCTCTACATTCTCTCTCTACATTCTCTCTCTACATTCTCTCTCTACATTCTCTCTCTACATTCTCTCTACATTCTCTCTACATTCTCTCTCTACATTCTCTCTCTACATTCTCTCTCTACATTCTCTCTCTACATTCTCTCTCTACATTCTCTCTCTACATTCTCTCTCTACATTCTCTCTCTACATTCTCTCTCTACATTCTCTCTCTACATTCTCTCTCTACATTCTCTCTCTACATTCTCTCTACATTCTCTCTCAATTCTCTCTCCATTCTCTCTCTACATTCTCTCTCTACATTCTCTCTCTACATTCTCTCTCTACATTCTCTCTCTACATTCTCTCTCTACATTCTCTCTACATTCTCTCTCTACATTCTCTCTACATTCTCTCTCTACATTCTCTCTCTACATTCTCTCTCTACATTCTCTCTACATTCTCTCTCTACATTCTCTCTCTACATTCTCTCTCTACATTCTCTCTCTCTCTCATTCTCTCTCTACATTCTCTCTCTACATTCTCTCTACATTCTCTCTCTACATTCTCTCTCTACATTCTCTCTCTACATTCTCTCTCTACATTCTCTCTCTACATTCTCTCTCTACATTCTCTCTCTACATTCTCTCTCTACATTCTCTCTCTACATTCTCTCTCTACATTCTCTCTACATTCTCTCTCTACATTCTCTCTCTACATTCTCTCTCTACATTCTCTCTCTACATTCTCTCTCTACATTCTCTCTCTACATTCTCTCTCTACATTCTCTCTCTACATTCTCTCTCTACATTCTCTCTCTACATTCTCTCTCTACATTCTCTCTCTACATTCTCTCTCTACATTCTCTCTCTACATTCTCTCTCTACATTCTCTCTCTACATTCTCTCTACATTCTCTCTCTACATTCTCTCTCTACATTCTCTCTCTACATTCTCTCTCTACATTCTCTCTCTACATTCTCTCTCTACATTCTCTCTCTACATTCTCTCTCTACATTCTCTCTCTACATTCTCTCTCTACATTCTCTCTACATTCTCTCTCTACATTCTCTCTCTACATTCTCTCTACATTCTCTCTCTACATTCTCTCTCTACATTCTCTCTCTACATTCTCTCTCTACATTCTCTCTCTACATTCTCTCTCTACATTCTCTCTCTACATTCTCTCTCTACATTCTCTCTCTACATTCTCTCTCTACATTCTCTCTCTACATTCTCTCTCTGCATTCTCTCTCTACATTCTCTCTCTACATTCTCTCTCTACATTCTCTCTCTACATTCTCTCTCTACATTCTCTCTCTACATTCTCTCTCTACATTCTCTCTCTACATTCTCTCTCTACATTCTCTCTCTACATTCTCTCTACATTCTCTCTCTACATTCTCTCTACATTCTCTCTCTACATTCTCTCTCTACATTCTCTCTCTACAATCTCTCTCTACATTCTCTCTCTACATTCTCTCTCTACATTCTCTCTCTACATTCTCTCTCTACATTCTCTCTACATTCTCTCTCTACATTCTCTCTCTACATTCTCTCTCTACATTCTCTCTCTACATTCTCTCTCTACATTCTCTCTCTACATTCTCTCTACATTCTCTCTCTACATTCTCTCTCTACATTCTCTCTCTACATTCTCTCTCTACATTCTCTCTCTACATTCTCTCTCTACATTCTCTCTCTACATTCTCTCTCTACATTCTCTCTCTACATTCTCTCTCTACATTCTCTCTCTACATTCTCTCTCTACATTCTCTCTCTACATTCTCTCTCTACATTCTCTCTCTACATTCTCTCTCTACATTCTCTCTCTACATTCTCTCTCTACATTCTCTCTCTACATTCTCTCTCTACATTCTCTCTCTACATTCTCTCTCTACATTCTCTCTCTACATTCTCTCTCTACATTCTCTCTCTACATTCTCTCTACATTCTCTCTCTACATTCTCTCTCTACATTCTCTCTCTACATTCTCTCTCTACATTCTCTCTCTACATTCTCTCTCTACATTCTCTCTCTACATTCTCTCTCTACATTCTCTCTCTACATTCTCTCTCTACATTCTCTCTCTACATTCTCTCTACATTCTCTCTCTACATTCTCTCTCTACATTCTCTCTCTACATTCTCTCTCTACATTCTCTCTCTACATTCTCTCTCTACATTCTCTCTCTACATTCTCTCTCTACATTCTCTCTACATTCTCTCTCTACATTCTCTCTCTACATTCTCTCTCTACATTCTCTCTCTACATTCTCTCTCTACATTCTCTCTCTACATTCTCTCTCTACATTCTCTCTCTCTCTACATTCTCTCTCTACATTCTCTCTCTACATTCTCTCTCTACATTCTCTCTCTACATTCTCTCTCTACATTCTCTCTACATTCTCTCTACATTCTCTCTCTACATTCTCTCTCTACATTCTCTCTCTACATTCTCTCTCTACATTCTCTCTCTACATTCTCTCTCTACATTCTCTCTCTACATTCTCTCTCTACATTCTCTCTCTACATTCTCTCTACATTCTCTCTCTACATTCTCTCTCTACATTCTCTCTCTACATTCTCTCTCTACATTCTCTCTACATTCTCTCTCTACATTCTCTCTCTACATTCTCTCTCTACATTCTCTCTACATTCTCTCTCTACATTCTCTCTCTACATTCTCTCTACATTCTCTCTCTACATTCTCTCTCTACATTCTCTCTCTACATTCTCTCTCTACATTCTCTCTCTACATTCTCTCTCTACATTCTCTCTCTACATTCTCTCTCTACATTCTCTCTCTACATTCTCTCCCTACATTCTCTCTCTAATGCTCTCTCTACATTCTCTCTCTACATTCTCTCTCTACATTCTCTCTCTACATTCTCTCTCTACATTCTCTCTCTACATTCTCTCTCTACATTCTCTCTCTACATTCTCTCTCTACATTCTCTCTCTACATTCTCTCTCTACATTCTCTCTCTCTCTCTACATTCTCTCTCTACATTCTCTCTCTACATTCTCTCTCTTCTCTCTCTACATTCTCTCTCTACATTCTCTCTCTACATTCTCTCTCTACATTCTCTCTCTACATTCTCTCTACATTCTCTCTCTACATTCTCTCTCTACATTCTCTCTCTACATTCTCTCTACACTCTCTCTCTCTCTACATTCTCTCTACATTCTCTCTACATTCTCTCTCTACATTCTCTCTCTACATTCTCTCTCTACATTCTCTCTCTACATTCTCTCTCTACATTCTCTCTCTACATTCTCTCTCTACATTCTCTCTCTACATTCTCTCTCTACATTCTCTCTCTACATTCTCTCTCTACATTCTCTCTCTACATTCTCTCTCTACATTCTCTCTACATTCTCTCTCTACATTCTCTCTCTACATTCTCTCTACATTCTCTCTACATTCTCTCTCTACATTCTCTCTACATTCTCTCTCTACATTCTCTCTCTACATTCTCTCTCTACATTCTCTCTCTACATTCTCTCTCTACATTCTCTCTCTACATTCTCTCTCTACATTCTCTCTCTACATTCTCTCTCTACATTCTCTCTCTACATTCTCTCTCTACATTCTCTCTACATTCTCTCTCTACATTCTCTCTCTACATTCTCTCTCTACATTCTCTCTACATTCTCTCTCTACATTCTCTCTCTACATTCTCTCTCTACATTCTCTCTCTACATTCTCTCTCTACATTCTCTCTCTACATTCTCTCTCTACATTCTCTCTCTACATTCTCTCTCTACATTCTCTCTCTACATTCTCTCTCTACATTCTCTCTCTACATTCTCTCTCTACATTCTCTCTCTACATTCTCTCTCTACATTCTCTCTCTACATTCTCTCTCTACATTCTCTCTCTACATTCTCTCTACATTCTCTCTCTACATTCTCTCTCTACATTCTCTCTCTACATTCTCTCTCTACATTCTCTCTCTACATTCTCTCTCTACATTCTCTCTCTACATTCTCTCTCTACATTCTCTCTCTACATTCTCTCTCTCTCTCTACATTCTCTCTCTACATTCTCTCTCTACATTCTCTCTCTACATTCTCTCTCTACATTCTCTCTCTACATTCTCTCTCTACATTCTCTCTACATTCTCTCTACATTCTCTCTCTACATTCTCTCTCTACATTCTCTCTCTACATTCTCTCTCTACATTCTCTCTCTACATTCTCTCTCTACATTCTCTCTCTACATTCTCTCTCTACATTCTCTCTCTACATTCTCTCTCTACATTCTCTCTCTACATTCTCTCTCTACATTCTCTCTACATTCTCTCTCTACATTCTCTCTCTACATTCTCTCTCTACATTCTCTCTCTACATTCTCTCTACATTCTCTCTCTACATTCTCTCTACATTCTCTCTACATTCTCTCTCTACATTCTCTCTACATTCTCTCTCTACATTCTCTCTCTACATTCTCTCTCTACATTCTCTCTACATTCTCTCTCTACATTCTCTCTCTACATTCTCTCTCTACATTCTCTCTCTACATTCTCTCTCTACATCTCTCTCTCTACATTCTCTCTACATTCTCTCTCTACATTCTCTCTCTACATTCTCTCTACATTCTCTCTACATTCTCTCTCTACATTCTCTCTCTACATTCTCTCTACATTCTCTCTCTACATTCTCTCTCTACATTCTCTCTCTACATTCTCTCTCTACATTCTCTCTCTACATTCTCTCTCTACATTCTCTCTCTACATTCTCTCTCTACATTCTCTCTCATTCTCTCTCTACATTCTCTCTACATTCTCTCTCTACATTCTCTCTCTACATTCTCTCTCTACATTCTCTCTCTACATTCTCTCTCTACATTCTCTCTCTACATTCTCTCTCTACATTCTCTCTCTACATTCTCTCTCTACATTCTCTCTCTACATTCTCTCTCTACATTCTCTCTCTACATTCTCTCTCTACATTCTCTCTCTACATTCTCTCTCTACATTCTCTCTCTACATTCTCTCTACATTCTCTCTCTACATTCTCTCTCTACATTCTCTCTCTACATTCTCTCTCTACATTCTCTCTCTACATTCTCTCTCTACATTCTCTCTCTACATTCTCTCTCTACATTCTCTCTCTACATTCTCTCTCTCTCTCTACATTCTCTCTCTACATTCTCTCTCTACATTCTCTCTCTACATTCTCTCTCTACATTCTCTCTCTACATTCTCTCTCTACATTCTCTCTACATTCTCTCTACATTCTCTCTCTACATTCTCTCTCTACATTCTCTCTCTACATTCTCTCTCTACATTCTCTCTCTACATTCTCTCTCTACATTCTCTCTATACTCTCTACATTCTCTCTCTACATTCTCTCTCTACATTCTCTCTCTACATTCTCTCTCTACATTCTCTCTCTACATTCTCTCTCTACATTCTCTCTCATTCTCTCTCTACATTCTCTCTCTACATTCTCTCTCTACATTCTCTCTCTACATTCTCTCTCTACATTCTCTCTCTACATTCTCTCTCTACATTCTCTCTCTACATTCTCTCTACATTCTCTCTCTACATTCTCTCTACATTCTCTCTCTACATTCTCTCTCTACATTCTCTCTCTACATTCTCTCTCTACATTCTCTCTCTACATTCTCTCTCTACATTCTCTCTCTACATTCTCTCTCTACATTCTCTCTCTACATTCTCTCTCTACATTCTCTCTCTACATACTCTCTCTACATTCTCTCTCTACATTCTCTCTCTACATTCTCTCTCTACATTCTCTCTCTACATTCTCTCTCTACATTCTCTCTCTACATTCTCTCTCTACATTCTCTCTCTACATTCTCTCTCTACATTCTCTCTCTACATTCTCTCTCTACATTCTCTCTACATTCTCTCTCTACATTCTCTCTCTACATTCTCTCCACATTCTCTCTCTACATTCTCTCTACCTTCTCTCTACATTCTCTCTCTACATTCTCTCTACATTCTCTCTCTACATTCTCTCTCTACATTCTCTCTACATTCTCTCTCTACATTCTCTCTCTACATTCTCTCTCTACATTCTCTCTCTACATTCTCTCTCTACATTCTCTCTCTCTCTCTACATTCTCTCTCTACATTCTCTCTACATTCTCTCTCTACATTCTCTCTCTACATTCTCTCTACATTCTCTCTACATTCTCTCTCTACATTCTCTCTCTACATTCTCTCTCTACATTCTCTCTCTACATTCTCTCTCTACATTCTCTCTCTACATTCTCTCTCTACATTCTCTCTCTACATTCTCTCTACATTCTCTCTCTACATTCTCTCTCTACATTCTCTCTCTACATTCTCTCTCTACATTCTCTCTCTACATTCTCTCTCTACATTCTCTCTCTACATTCTCTCTACATTCTCTCTCTACATTCTCTCTCTACATTCTCTCTCTACATTCTCTCTCTACATTCTCTCTCTACATTCTCTCTCTACATTCTCTCTCTACATTCTCTCTCTACATTCTCTCTCTACATTCTCTCTACATTCTCTCTCTACATTCTCTCTCTACATTCTCTCTCTACATTCTCTCTCTACATTCTCTCTCTACATTCTCTCTACATTCTCTCTCTACATTCTCTCTCTACATTCTCTCTACATTCTCTCTCTACATTCTCTCTCTACATTCTCTCTCTACATTCTCTCTCTACATTCTCTCTCTACATTCTCTCTCTACATTCTCTCTCTACATTCTCTCTACATTCTCTCTCTACATTCTCTCTCTACATTCTCTCTCTACATTCTCTCTCTACATTCTCTCTCTACATTCTCTCTCTACATTCTCTCTCTACATTCTCTCTCTACATTCTCTCTCTACATTCTCTCTCTTCTCTCTCTACATTCTCTCTCTACATTCTCTCTACATTCTCTCTCTACATTCTCTCTCTACATTCTCTCTCTACATTCTCTCTCTACATTCTCTCTCTACATTCTCTCTCTACATTCTCTCTCTACATTCTCTCTCTACATTCTCTCTCTACATTCTCTCTCTACATTCTCTCTCTACATTCTCTCTCTACATTCTCTCTCTACATTCTCTCTCTACATTCTCTCTCTACATTCTCTCTCTACATTCTCTCTACATTCTCTCTCTACATTCTCTCTCTACATTCTCTCTCTACATTCTCTCTCTACATTCTCTCTCTACATTCTCTCTCTACATTCTCTCTCTACATTCTCTCTCTACATTCTCTCTCTACATTCTCTCTCTACATTCTCTCTCTACATTCTCTCTCTACATTCTCTCTACATTCTCTCTCTACATTCTCTCTCTACATTCTCTCTCTACATTCTCTCTCTACATTCTCTCTCTACATTCTCTCTCTACATTCTCTCTCTACATTCTCTCTACATTCTCTCTACATTCTCTCTCTACATTCTCTCTCTACATTCTCTCTCTACATTCTCTCTCTACATTCTCTCTCTACATTCTCTCTACATTCTCTCTCTCTCTCTACATTCTCTCTCTACATTCTCTCTCTACATTCTCTCTCTACATTCTCTCTCTACATTCTCTCTCTACATTCTCTCTCTACATTCTCTCTCTACATTCTCTCTACATTCTCTCTCTACATTCTCTCTCTACATTCTCTCTCTACATTCTCTCTCTACATTCTCTCTCTACATTCTCTCTCTACATTCTCTCTCTACATTCTCTCTACATTCTCTCTCTACATTCTCTCTCTACATTCTCTCTACATTCTCTCTACATTCTCTCTCTACATTCTCTCTCTACATTCTCTCTCTACATTCTCTCTCTACATTCTCTCTACATTCTCTCTCTACATTCTCTCTCTACATTCTCTCTCTACATTCTCTCTCTACATTCTCTCTCTACATTCTCTCTCTACATTCTCTCTCTACATTCTCTCTCTACATTCTCTCTCTACATTCTCTCTCTACATTCTCTCTCTACATTCTCTCTCTACATTCTCTCTCTACATTCTCTCTCTACATTCTCTCTACATTCTCTCTCTACATTCTCTCTACATTCTCTCTCTCTCTCATTCTCTTCTCTCTCTACATTCTCTCTCTACATTCTCTCTCTACATTCTCTCTCTACATTCTCTCTCTACATTCTCTCTACATTCTCTCTCTACATTCTCTCTCTACATTCTCTCTCTACATTCTCTCTCTACATTCTCTCTCTACATTCTCTCTCTACATTCTCTCTCTACATTCTCTCTCTACATTCTCTCTCTACATTCTCTCTCTACATTCTCTCTCTACATTCTCTCTCTACATTCTCTCTCTACATTCTCTCTCTACATTCTCTCTACATTCTCTCTCTACATTCTCTCTCTACATTCTCTCTCTACATTCTCTCTCTCTACATTCTCTCTCTACATTCTCTCTCTACTCTCTCTACATTCTCTCTCTACATTCTCTCTCTACATTCTCTCTACATTCTCTCTCTACATTCTCTCTCTTCTCTCTCTACATTCTCTCTCTACATTCTCTCTCTACATTCTCTCTCTACATTCTCTCTCTACATTCTCTCTCTACATTCTCTCTCTACATTCTCTCTCTACATTCTCTCTCTACATTCTCTCTCTACATTCTCTCTCTACATTCTCTCTACATTCTCTCTCTCTCTCTACATTCTCTCTCTACATTCTCTCTCTACATTCTCTCTCTACATTCTCTCTACATTCTCTCTCTACATTCTCTCTCTACATTCTCTCTACATTCTCTCTCTACATTCTCTCTACATTCTCTCTCTACATTCTCTCTCTACATTCTCTCTCTACATTCTCTCTCTACATTCTCTCTCTACATTCTCTCTACATTCTCTCTCTACATTCTCTCTCTACATTCTCTCTCTACATTCTCTCTCTACATTCTCTCTCTACATTCTCTCTCTACATTCTCTCTCTACATTCTCTCTCTACATTCTCTCTCTACATTCTCTCTCTACATTCTCTCTACATTCTCTCTCTACATTCTCTCTCTACATTCTCTCTCTACATTCTCTCTCTACATTCTCTCTCTACATTCTCTCTCTACATTCTCTCTCTACATTCTCTCTCTACATTCTCTCTCTACATTCTCTCTCTACATTCTCTCTACATTCTCTCTACATTCTCTCTACATTCTCTCTCTACATTCTCTCTCTACATTCTCTCTCTACATTCTCTCTCTACATTCTCTCTCTACATTCTCTCTCTACATTCTCTCTCTACATTCTCTCTCTACATTCTCTCTACATTCTCTCTCTACATTCTCTCTCTACATTCTCTCTCTACATTCTCTCTACATTCTCTCTCTACATTCTCTCTCTACATTCTCTCTCTACATTCTCTCTACATTCTCTCTCTACATTCTCTCTCTACATTCTCTCTCTACATTCTCTCTCTACATTCTCTCTCTACATTCTCTCTCTACATTCTCTCTACATTCTCTCTCTACATTCTCTCTCTACATTCTCTCTCTACATTCTCTCTCTACATTCTCTCTACATTCTCTCTCTACATTCTCTCTCTACATTCTCTCTCTACATTCTCTCTCTACATTCTCTCTCTACATTCTCTCTCTACATTCTCTCTCTACATTCTCTCTCTACATTCTCTCTCTACATTCTCTCTCTACATTCTCTCTCTACATTCTCTCTACATTCTCTCTCTACATTCTCTCTCTACATTCTCTCTCTACATTCTCTCTCTACATTCTCTCTCTACATTCTCTCTCTACATTCTCTCTCTACATTCTCTCTACATTCTCTCTCTACATTCTCTCTCTACATTCTCTCTCTACATTCTCTCTCTACATTCTCTCTCTACATTCTCTCTCTACATTCTCTCTCTACATTCTCTCTCTACATTCTCTCTCTACATTCTCTCTCTACATTCTCTCTCTACATTCTCTCTCTACATTCTCTCTCTACATTCTCTCTACATTCTCTCTCTACATTCTCTCTCTACATTCTCTCTCTACATTCTCTCTCTACATTCTCTCTCTACATTCTCTCTCTACATTCTCTCTCTACATTCTCTCTCTACATTCTCTCTCTACATTCTCTCTCTACATTCTCTCTACATTCTCTCTCTACATTCTCTCTACATTCTCTCTCTACATTCTCTCTCTACATTCTCTCTCTACATTCTCTCTCTACATTCTCTCTCTACATTCTCTCTCTACATTCTCTCTCTACATTCTCTCTCTACATTCTCTCTCTACATTCTCTCTACATTCTCTCTCTACATTCTCTCTCTACATTCTCTCTCTACATTCTCTCTCTACATTCTCTCTCTACATTCTCTCTCTACATTCTCTCTCTACATTCTCTCTCTACATTCTCTCTCTACATTCTCTCTCTACATTCTCTCTCTACATTCTCTCTCTACATTCTCTCTCTACATTCTCTCTCTACATTCTCTCTACATTCTCTCTCTTTCTCTCTACATTCTCTCTCTCCATCCTCTCTACATTCTCTCTCTACATTCTCTCTCTACATTCTCTCTCTACATTCTCTCTCTACATTCTCTCTCTACATTCTCTCTCTACATTCTCTCTCTACATTCTCTCTCTACATTCTCTCTACATCTCTCTCTCTCTACATTCTCTCTACATTCTCTCTCTACATTCTCTCTCTACATTCTCTCTCTACATTCTCTCTCTACATTCTCTCTACATTCTCTCTCTACATTCTCTCTCTACATTCTCTCTCTACATTCTCTCTCTACATTCTCTCTCTACATTCTCTCTCTACATTCTCTCTCTACATTCTCTCTCTACATTCTCTCTACATTCTCTCTCTACATTCTCTCTCTACATTCTCTCTCTACATTCTCTCTCTCTACATTCTCTCTACATTCTCTCTCTACATTCTCTCTCTACATTCTCTCTCTACATTCTCTCTACATTCTCTCTCTACATTCTCTCTCTACATTCTCTCTCTACATTCTCTCTCTACATTCTCTCTCTACATTCTCTCTCATTCTCTCTCTACATTCTCTCTCTACATTCTCTCTCTACATTCTCTCTACATTCTCTCTCTACATTCTCTCTCTACATTCTCTCTCTACATTCTCTCTCTACATTCTCTCTCTACATTCTCTCTCTACATTCTCTCTCTACATTCTCTCTCTACATTCTCTCTACATTCTCTCTCTACATTCTCTCTCTACATTCTCTCTACATTCTCTCTCTACATTCTCTCTCTACATTCTCTCTCTACATTCTCTCTACATTCTCTCTCTACATTCTCTCTCTACATTCTCTCTACATTCTCTCTCTACATTCTCTCTCTACATTCTCTCTCTACATTCTCTCTCTACATTCTCTCTCTACATTCTCTCTCTCTCTCTCTACATTCTCTCTCTACATTCTCTCTCTACATTCTCTCTCTACATTCTCTCTCTACATTCTCTCTACATTCTCTCTCTACATTCTCTCTCTACATTCTCTCTCTACATTCTCTCTCTCTACATTCTCTCTCTACATTCTCTCTACATTCTCTCTCTACATTCTCTCTCTACATTCTCTCTCTACATTCTCTCTCTACATTCTCTCTCTACATTCTCTCTCTACATTCTCTCTCTACATTCTCTCTCTACATTCTCTCTACATTCTCTCTCTACATTCTCTCTCTACATTCTCTCTCTACATTCTCTCTCTACATTCTCTCTCTACATTCTCTCTCTACATTCTCTCTCTACATTCTCTCTCTACATTCTCTCTCTACATTCTCTCTCTACATTCTCTCTCTACATTCTCTCTCTACATTCTCTCTCTACATTCTCTCTACATTCTCTCTCTACATTCTCTCTCTACATTCTCTCTCTACATTCTCTCTCTACATTCTCTCTCTACATTCTCTCTCTACATTCTCTCTCTACATTCTCTCTCTACATTCTCTCTCTACATTCTCTCTCTACATTCTCTCTACATTCTCTCTACATTCTCTCTACATTCTCTCTCTACATTCTCTCTCTACATTCTCTCTCTCATTCTCTCTACATTCTCTCTCTACATTCTCTCTACATTCTCTCTCTACATTCTCTCTCTACATTCTCTCTCTACATTCTCTCTCTACATTCTCTCTCTACATTCTCTCTCTACATTCTCTCTCTACATTCTCTCTCTACATTCTCTCTCTACATTCTCTCTACATTCTCTCTCTACATTCTCTCTCTACATTCTCTCTCTACATTCTCTCTCTACATTCTCTCTCTACATTCTCTCTCTACATTCTCTCTCTACATTCTCTCTCTACATTCTCTCTACATTCTCTCTCTACATTCTCTCTCTACATTCTCTCTCTACATTCTCTCTCTACATTCTCTCTACATTCTCTCTCTACATTCTCTCTCTACATTCTCTCTCTACATTCTCTCTCTACATTCTCTCTCTACATTCTCTCTCTACATTCTCTCTACATTCTCTCTCTACATTCTCTCTCTACATTCTCTCTCTCTCTCTACATTCTCTCTCTACATTCTCTCTACATTCTCTCTCTCTACATTCTCTCTCTACATTCTCTCTCTACATTCTCTCTCTACATTCTCTCTCTACATTCTCTCTCTACATTCTCTCTCTACATTCTCTCTCTACATTCTCTCTCTCTCTCTACATTCTCTCTCTACATTCTCTCTACATTCTCTCTCTACATTCTCTCTCTACATTCTCTCTCTACATTCTCTCTCTACATTCTCTCTCTACATTCTCTCTACATTCTCTCTCTACATTCTCTCTCTACATTCTCTCTCTACATTCTCTCTCTACATTCTCTCTCTACATTCTCTCTCTACATTCTCTCTCTACATTCTCTCTCTACATTCTCTCTCTACATTCTCTCTCTACATTCTCTCTACATTCTCTCTCTACATTCTCTCTCTACATTCTCTCTACATTCTCTCTCTACATTCTCTCTCTACATTCTCTCTCTACATTCTCTCTACATTCTCTCTCTACATTCTCTCTCTACATTCTCTCTCTACATTCTCTCTCTACATTCTCTCTACATTCTCTCTCTACATTCTCTCTACATTCTCTCTCTACATTCTCTCTCTACATTCTCTCTCTACATTCTCTCTCTACATTCTCTCTCTACATTCTCTCTCTACATTCTCTCTCTCTCTACATTCTCTCTCTACATTCTCTCTCTACATTCTCTCTCTACATTCTCTCTACATTCTCTCTACATTCTCTCTCTACATCTCTCTCTACATTCTCTCTCTACATTCTCTCTACATTCTCTCTCTACATTCTCTCTCTTCTCTCTCTACATTCTCTCTCTACATTCTCTCTCTACATTCTCTCTCTACATTCTCTCTCTACATTCTCTCTCTACATTCTCTCTCTACATTCTCTCTCTACATTCTCTCTACATTCTCTCTCTACATTCTCTCTACATTCTCTCTCTACATTCTCTCTACATTCTCTCTCTACATTCTCTCTCTACATTCTCTCTACATTCTCTCTACATTCTCTCTCTACATTCTCTCTCTACATTCTCTCTCTACATTCTCTCTACATTCTCTCTACATTCTCTCTCTACATTCTCTCTCTACATTCTCTCTCTACATTCTCTCTCTACATTCTCTCTCTACATTCTCTCTCTACATTCTCTCTACATTCTCTCTCTACATTCTCTCTCTACATTCTCTCTCTACATTCTCTCTACATTCTCTCTCTACATTCTCTCTCTCTACATTCTCTCTCTACATTCTCTCTACATTCTCTCTCTACATTCTCTCTCTACATTCTCTCTCTACATTCTCTCTACATTCTCTCTCTCTACATTCTCTCTCTACATTCTCTCTCTACATTCTCTCTCTACATTCTCTCTCTACATTCTCTCTCTACATTCTCTCTCTACATTCTCTCTCTACATTCTCTCTCTACATTCTCTCTCTACATTCTCTCTCTACATTCTCTCTCTACATTCTCTCTCTACATTCTCTCTCTACATTCTCTCTCTACATTCTCTCTCTACATTCTCTCTCTACATTCTCTCTCTACATTCTCTCTCTACATTCTCTCTCTACATTCTCTCTCTACATTCTCTCTACATTCTCTCTCTACATTCTCTCTCTACATTCTCTCTACATTCTCTCTCTACATTCTCTCTCTACATTCTCTCTCTACATTCTCTCTACATTCTCTCTCTACATTCTCTCTCTCTCTACATTCTCTCTCTACATTCTCTCTACATTCTCTCTCTACATTCTCTCTCTACATTCTCTCTCTACATTCTCTCTCTACATTCTCTCTCTACATTCTCTCTCTACATTCTCTCTCTACATTCTCTCTCTACATTCTCTCTCTCTACATTCTCTCTCTACATTCTCTCTCTACATTCTCTCTCTACATTCTCTCTCTACATTCTCTCTCTACATTCTCTCTCTACATTCTCTCTCTACATTCTCTCTCTACATTCTCTCTACATTCTCTCTCTCTACATTCTCTCTCTACATTCTCTCTACATTCTCTCTCTACATTCTCTCTCTACATTCTCTCTCTACATTCTCTCTCTACATTCTCTCTCTACATTCTCTCTCTACATTCTCTCTCTACATTCTCTCTACATTCTCTCTCTACATTCTCTCTCTACATTCTCTCTCTACATTCTCTCTCTACATTCTCTCTCTACATTCTCTCTACATTCTCTCTCTACATTCTCTCTCTACATTCTCTCTCTACATTCTCTCTCTACATTCTCTCTCTACATTCTCTCTCTACATTCTCTCTACATTCTCTCTACATTCTCTCTCTACATTCTCTCTCTACATTCTCTCTCTACATTCTCTCTCTACATTCTCTCTCTACATTCTCTCTCTACATTCTCTCTCTACATTCTCTCTACATTCTCTCTCTACATTCTCTCTCTACATTCTCTCTCTACATTCTCTCTCTACATTCTCTCTCTACATTCTCTCTCTACATTCTCTCTACATTCTCTCTCTACATTCTCTCTCTACATTCTCTCTCTACATTCTCTCTCTACATTCTCTCTCTACATTCTCTCTCTACATTCTCTCTCTACATTCTCTCTCTACATTCTCTCTCTACATTCTCTCTCTACATTCTCTCTCTACATTCTCTCTCTACATTCTCTCTCTACATTCTCTCTACATTCTCTCTCTACATTCTCTCTCTACATTCTCTCTCTACATTCTCTCTCTACATTCTCTCTCTACATTCTCTCTCTACATTCTCTCTACATTCTCTCTCTACATTCTCTCTCTACATTCTCTCTCTACATTCTCTCTCTACATCTCTCTCTACATTCTCTCTCTACATTCTCTCTACATTCTCTCTCTACATTCTCTCTCTACATTCTCTCTCTACATTCTCTCTCTACATTCTCTCTACATTCTCTCTCTACATTCTCTCTCTACATTCTCTCTCTACATTCTCTCTCTACATTCTCTCTCTACATTCTCTCTCTACATTCTCTCTCTACATTCTCTCTACATTCTCTCTCTACATTCTCTCTCTACATTCTCTCTCTACATTCTCTCTACATTCTCTCTCTACATTCTCTCTCTACATTCTCTCTCTACATTCTCTCTCTACATTCTCTCTCTACATTCTCTCTCTACATTCTCTCTCTACATTCTCTCTACATTCTCTCTCTACATTCTCTCTCTACATTCTCTCTCTACATTCTCTCTCTACATTCTCTCTCTACATTCTCTCTCTACATTCTCTCTCTACATTCTCTCTCTACATTCTCTCTCTACATTCTCTCTCTACATTCTCTCTACATTCTCTCTCTCTCTACATTCTCTCTCTACATTCTCTCTACATTCTCTCTCTACATTCTCTCTACATTCTCTCTCTACATTCTCTCTCTACATTCTCTCTCTACATTCTCTCTCTACATTCTCTCTACATTCTCTCTCTACATTCTCTCTCTACATTCTCTCTCTACATTCTCTCTCTACATTCTCTCTCTACATTCTCTCTCTCTACTTCTCTCTACATTCTCTCTCTACATTCTCTCTCTACATTCTCTCTACATTCTCTCTCTCTACATTCTCTCTACATTCTCTCTCTACATTCTCTCTCTACATTCTCTCTACATTCTCTCTCTACATTCTCTCTCTACATTCTCTCTCTCTACATTCTCTCTCTACATTCTCTCTACATTCTCTCTACATTCTCTCTCTACATTCTCTCTCTACATTCTCTCTCTACATTCTCTCTCTACATTCTCTCTCTACATTCTCTCTACATTCTCTCTCTCACATTCTCTCTACATTCTCTCTCTACATTCTCTCTCTACATTCTCTCTCTACATTCTCTCTCTACATTCTCTCTACATCTCTCTCTACATTCTCTCTCTACATTCTCTCTACATTCTCTCTCTACATTCTCTCTACATTCTCTCTCTACATTCTCTCTCTACATTCTCTCTCTACATTCTCTCTCTACATTCTCTCTCTACATTCTCTCTCTCTACATTCTCTCTCTACATTCTCTCTCTACATTCTCTCTCTACATTCTCTCTCTACATTCTCTCTCTACATTCTCTCTCTACATTCTCTCTCTCTACATTCTCTCTCTACATTCTCTCTACATTCTCTCTACATTCTCTCTCTCTACATTCTCTCTCTACATTCTCTCTCTACATTCTCTCTCTACATTCTCTCTACATTCTCTCTACATTCTCTCTCTACATTCTCTCTCTACATTCTCTCTACATTCTCTCTACATTCTCTCTCTACATCTCTCTCTACATTCTCTCTCTACATTCTCTCTCTACATTCTCTCTCTACATTCTCTCTCTACATTCTCTCTCTACATTCTCTCTCTACATTCTCTCTCTACATTCTCTCTCTACATTCTCTCTCTACATTCTCTCTCTACATTCTCTCTCTACATTCTCTCTCTACATTCTCTCTCTACATTCTCTCTCTACATTCTCTCTACATTCTCTCTCTACATTCTCTCTCTACATTCTCTCTACATTCTCTCTCTACATTCTCTCTCTACATTCTCTACATTCTCTCTCTACTCTCTCTACATTCTCTCTCTACATTCTCTCTCTACATTCTCTCTCTACATTCTCTCTCTACATTCTCTCTACATTCTCTCTCTACATTCTCTCTACATTCTCTCTCTACATTCTCTCTCTACATTCTCTCTACATTCTCTCTCTACATTCTCTCTACATTCTCTCTCTACATTCTCTCTCTACATTCTCTCTACATTCTCTCTCTACATTCTCTCTCTACATTCTCTCTCTACATTCTCTCTCTACATTCTCTCTCTACATTCTCTCTCTACATTCTCTCTCTACATTCTCCTCTACATTCTCTCTCTACATTCTCTCTCTACATTCTCTCTCTACATTCTCTCTACATTCTCTCTCTACATTCTCTCTCTACATTCTCTCTCTACATTCTCTCTACATTCTCTCTCTACATTCTCTCTCTACATTCTCTCTCTACATTCTCTCTCTACATTCTCTCTCTACATTCTCTCTCTACATTCTCTCTCTACATTCTCTCTCTACATTCTCTCTACTTCTCTCTCTACATTCTCTCTCTACATTCTCTCTCTACATTCTCTCTACATTCTCTCTCTCTCTACATTCTCTCTCTACATTCTCTCTCTACATTCTCTCTCTACATTCTCTCTCTACATTCTCTCTCTACATTCTCTCTCTACATTCTCTCTCTACATTCTCTCTCTACATTCTACATTCTCTACATTCTCTCTCTACATTCTCTCTCTACATTCTCTCTCTACATTCTCTCTACATTCTCTCTCTACATTCTCTCTACATTCTCTCTCTACATCTCTCTACATTCTCTCTCTCTACATTCTCTCTCTACATTCTCTCTACATTCTCTCTACATTCTCTCTCTCTACATTCTCTCTACATTCTCTCTCTACATTCTCTCTCTACATTCTCTCTCTACATTCTCTCTCTACATTCTCTCTACATTCTCTCTCTACATTCTCTCTCTACATTCTCTCTCTACATTCTCTCTCTACATTCTCTCTCTACATTCTCTCTCCATTCTCTCTCTACATTCTCTCTCTACATTCTCTCTCTACATTCTCTCTCTACATTCTCTCTCTACATTCTCTCTACATTCTCTCTCTACATTCTCTCTCTCTCTACATCTCTCTCTACATTCTCTCTACATTCTCTCTCTACATTCTCTCTCTACATTCTCTCTCTACATTCTCTCTCTACATTCTCTCTACATCTCTCTACATTCTCTCTCTACATTCTCTCTACATTCTCTCTCTACATTCTCTCTACATTCTCTCTACATTCTCTCTCTACATTCTCTCTCTACATTCTCTCTACATTCTCTCTCTACATTCTCTCTCTACATTCTCTCTACATTCTCTCTACATTCTCTCTCTACATTCTCTCTCTACATTCTCTCTCTACTTCTCTCTCTACATTCTCTCTCAACATTCTCTCTCTACATTCTCTCTCTACATTCTCTCTCTACATTCTCTCTCTACATTCTCTCTCTACATTCTCTCTCTACATTCTCTCTCTACATTCTCTCTCTACATTCTCTCTCTACATTCTCTCTCTACATTCTCTCTCTACATTCTCTCTCTACATTCTCTCTCTACATCTCTCTACATTCTCTCTCTACATTCTCTCTACATTCTCTCTCTACATTCTCTCTCTACATTCTCTCTACATTCTCTCTCTCTACATTCTCTCTCTACATTCTCTCTCTACATTCTCTCTACATTCTCTCTCTACATTCTCTCTCTACATTCTCTCTCTACATTCTCTCTCTACATTCTCTCTCTACATTCTCTCTCTACATTCTCTCTACATTCTCTCTCTACATTCTCTCTCTACATTCTCTCTACATTTCTCTCTCTACTTTCTCTCTACATTCTCTCTCTACATTCTCTCTCTACATTCTCTCTCTACATTCTCTCTACATTCTCTCTCTACTTCTCTCTCTACATTCTCTCTCTACATTCTCTCTCTCTACATTCTCTCTCTACATTCTCTCTACATCTCTCTCTACATTCTCTCTCTACATTCTCTCTACATTCTCTCTCTACATTCTCTCTCTACATTCTCTCTCTACATTCTCTCTACTTTCTCTCTACATTCTCTCTACATTCTCTCTACATTCTCTCTCTACATTATCTCTACATTCTCTCTCTACATTCTCTCTACATTCTCTCTCTACTTCTCCCCACATTCTCTCTCTACATTCTCTCTCTACATTCTCTCTCTACATTCTCTCTCTACATTCTCTCTACATTCTCTCTCTACATTCTCTCTCTACATTCTCTCTCTACATTCTCTCTCTACATTATCTCTCTTAATTCTCTCTACATTCTCTCTACATTCTCTCTCTACATTTCTCTCTCTACATCTCTCTCTACATTCTCTCTACATCTCTCTCTACATTCCTCTCTACATTCTCTCT
>NW_022630935.1:0-41515 GCF_010909765.2 Amblyraja radiata
TGGTGATCCACAAACTGGAAGGGTGCAGGCTTGTGGGGAGATTGGGAGAATTGTAGGTGGGATCTGGGGACAACAGGGTTTACTTGGAGAGCAGGCCATATCTGGACACACAATGCCAGAGGAAGCTGAAAAGCGGATAACATTAGGGATATCAAAGTACATTCAGACTGATGAGTGGATAGGAGGGGCTTACGGGGCTGTAGGCCAAATGCAGGCAAATGGCCCTGGCTTAGAATTGTAACTTGGTTGGCATGGACAATGTGGGCTGAATAGCCTGTCTCCCAGTGATATATTGCTCTATCACTCTACCACTTAAGGCACTGTGACTCCAGTAAATCCATCGCCAAGGTTGGCCGAGGGTTCTGTTTCCGTGTTGTACAGCTCTATAACTACTTGTCCCCATGGCTCTTCACAGCGAGTCATCAAACGCACGAAGAGAGGAAGCCGTGCGGCCGGTTCCACACTTCTCCTCAACCTGGTGACTGAGAAAGAGCCGCAGGTCCATAAACTGATATGGAAATGCTTCGCGAAAATGCACCACCTGCTCCCCAAACTGGAGGAGTTGCTGAAAGCAATGGGGGAAGAAGGTACAGGACATGTTTCTATAGAGAATTTGTCCTTTTTGTCAAAATGCAACTCAAACTCATTCCATGAAATTATTCCAACAGGTTCTGATCTGATCGAATCGTTCAAAGCCATGAAGGTTTCCTGGGAACTACCTGCTCATCTGAAAGGTATTCAGTTGCATGTTTTGGCCAACTGCGTATACGCCGTCCATCAATCAGCCCTTCCTATTTATCCCATCTTTATATCCACTCCTTGCAGACTAGGGACAATTTACAGATGTCCAATTAATCAACACCTTTGCGATGAGGGAGGAATGTAAAGGACTCGGAAATAACCCTTGCGGTTACAGGGAGAATTCCATTTCAAGCCGAGTGCAGGCCAGCAAATACATTTCATAGCATTTCAAGCAGAGTGCAGGCGAGCAAATTCAATTTCATAGCATTTCAACCTCCTAACAAATCATTTATTCCAAGTACATTACAGACTCACAGTTCAGTTGATTCACAGCTTAGAATCACAGTTATGGACTCTCCCTCGCGATCTTCCATCGTGACTGACTCACGTCCAGGCATCCTGGGTTTTATAGTCCTTCACCCCCCCCCCTGGATGTGGCGTTACCTTCATTGTGGTGATTGACAGGCGAGAGGACCAATCAGCTGATCTCAAGATTTTTTAAACACTCATAACTTTTTTATTTTTCATCGATGGGAACAATTCTCGGGGCTGCCGCAACGGTGGAGAACTGTGAGTAAGATGGCCCAAAATTATAGCGATATAGGGTCGTGTTTTTCAAAATCAATATTTAGCGCAGTGGTTAAGATGAGACTTTTAGTTCGATAGATACAGTACGGTAACGGGATCTGAGGTCTAATTTGTCCATAGCGACCAAAATGCCCCCATTTAAGCTCTCCCGGCCAGCCGCTACTTCCCAATATCCCTCTAACCCGTTACAATCCATGTATCTGTCCAAATATTATTTTACCAATTTATTTCTGCTTAGTCGACCAATACACAGCTATAACAATCAGATAATATTTAATCAATAACACATCAACTAATGAGTGTAACACTAATCATAATCGTAAAGCATAATATGGGCCAGTCAATAGTCAGAGATGCGGACAGCTGATTCTGCGGCAGGCAGGCAGGCAGCAGGTGAGACTCCAGGATGGTGTGTTGCGTCCCCTTGTGCCAGGGTCCAGGACGTCTCGAAGCAGCTGCACGACATGCTCAAGGGTGAAGTGGAGCAGCCGGAGGTTGTTGCACATGTTGGCACAAATGACATAGGTAGGAAGCAGAAGGAGGTAGGTTCTGCAAAACCACTTTATGGAATTGGGTCGAAGACTGAAAAGCAGGACCTGCAGGGTAGTGATCTCAGGATTACGTCCAATACCTCGTGCTAGTGAAGGTGTGAATGGGAAGAGAGGAAATGAATGTGTGGTTGAGGAATTGGTGCAGGGGGCAGGGAGTTAGATTTCTGGATCATTGGGATCTCATCTGGGGCAGGGGTAACCTGTACAAAAGGGACGGGTTGCACCTTAACTGGAGGGGGAGCAACATCCTAGTGGGAAGGTTTGCTAATGCTACTCGAGAGGGTTTAAACTAGATTGGCAGGGGGTGGGATCTCATACGGGACAGAGGCGCGTGAGAGGCTAGAATTTGGTATGGAGGGTGGTGTGGGAGAGGTTAGTGGACAGAATAGGTTGGTGAAAGGCGGAGAGCGAGGAAGGAGGGTTGGTTTTAACTGCCCCTATTTTAATGCAAGGGGCCTGACGGGTAAGGCGGATAAGCTTGGGGCGTGGATAGGTACGAGCGACTGGGATGTTGTAGTGAAAAAGTTACTTTAATAACAACTTAACAGGTTCGCCTCTTAATAAACAGACAACACACAAACTGTTTGGTAGACCAGTTCAAAACTTTACTTATTATCAGCCGATGGAAGGGAGGGAGAACTCCAAGTCAAGTGAGCAATTACAGACACTTCACTGTCCTCAGTCCACTTCTCTGAACAGAATTACATTGTATTATATAGTTTTTTATTTGTAACCTTAGCACATTCCACAGACATTAGTCATGGTCAGAGGTACAGGAAAATAATTTCTACAGATTGCATCAACTCAAAGGCATCTGTCACATGGTACAAGATATATTAAAAACATTGGCCATTTGGTTAACGACATTTTATTTTATCAAATACATCAAAGAGATCTAGCTACTTCTCTGGTTCCTCTCTCAGCACCTCCTCCCTCATAAACATAGGACACTTGGTTTACGACATCTTACTTTTCCAATACATCAAAGAGATCTAGCTACTTCTCTGCTTCCTCTCTCGTCACTTGGGAGACAATGTTATAGTATTTATTATCTCACACACCGCAACCTGAGGCAAGCCTAATTTGAGACTATATATAAGCTGTAAGATAGCCCAGAAGCCAATTTAATATCTTCTTATATTTTTAACTTAATTCGGCTTTATCAGTAGCCATGACTGAAACCTGGTCAATGTTCCGGGGTACCGGAGCTTCAGGAGAGACAGGGGTGAGGGAAAAAGAGGAGG
This sequence comes from Amblyraja radiata, assembly GCF_010909765.2. Taxonomy (NCBI): domain Eukaryota; kingdom Metazoa; phylum Chordata; class Chondrichthyes; order Rajiformes; family Rajidae; genus Amblyraja; species Amblyraja radiata. The sequence goes on from NW_022630935.1 coordinate 3,125, forward strand.
GGGTTTCGTCCAGTGAGGCTATATGGTAGAGCTGAGGAACAAGAAAAGGATGATCACCTTGTTGGGGGTGTACTACAGACCCCCGAATAGTCAACGGGAATTAGAAGAACAAATGTGTCAGGAGATTGCAGACAGCTGCAGGTCAAATAAGGTCGTTGTATTAGGAACTTTTATCTTTCCCAATATAGGCTGGGTAAATCATAGTGTGAAGGGTATAATGGGATGCAATTAAATGGGGTGACAAATTGTGAGTATAATGATGGAGTTAAAGGGGAAGTGAGTAGGAATGAGAGGAATAGATCGGTTAGATGTGCAGAGTCTCTTGCCCAGAGTAGGGGAATCGAGGACCAGAGGACATTGGTTCAATGTGATGGGGAAAAGATTTAATAGGAATCCGAGGAGTAACTTTTTCACACAAAGGGTGGTGGGTGTATGATGTAGGTTGCGAGAGGAGGTAGTTGAGGCTGGGACTAACCCATCGTTTAAGAAACAGTTGAGGTAGGTGCATGAATAGGACAGGTTTGAAGGGATATGAAGCAAGCGCAGGCAAGTGGGACATTGTTGGCCGGTGTGGACAAGTTGGGCCGAATGGCCTGTTCCCGCACTGTATCATACTATGGCTACATTAGGATACTGTGAATGTGTTTTTCTTTGCGTGATGAATCTAATTTCAGGACCTCTTGTTTATCTCACCTGATAAAAGATGTTCAGCAGAAGCACATGGAGACTCTGCGGGCACAGACTGAAACACTGAGTGTGAACACCATCCTGATGAACGAGAAGGTTAAGGTTTTCCAGCTGCGTGATTGATACGCTGATCTCACGGTCATCTCCACTGTTCGAGATTGGACACTGGTGGAACATGAGCTGCTGGCAAGAGGCCGGGACCATGAAGAGTGGAGAGAGGAACATCTCAGGGGAGAGTTTGAAAAAATCCGAACTGATCAGTTATTCCAGAACATTTCGGCGAGCAAATCCAAATCTGGGAGTTCGTCTGCCGTGGCCGGAGTTCCGGGGATCGGAAAAACAACAATGGTGCAAAAGATTGTTCATGACTGGGCCACAGGGAAAATATTCCAACAATTCCAGTTTGGCTTCAGTTTCAAATTCCGGGATTTGAACGCTATTAACTGTGGAATAACCCTGAGGGAACTGATTCTGCATCAGTATCCTTACTTTGGGAATATGCTAGGAGAGGTCTGGAAGAACTCAGAGGGATTGCTGTTTATATTCGACGGTCTGGATGAATTCAAGGGCGGAATCGATTTTGCTGACAGTCGGAGAGATACAGAACCTCAGCACCAGTGCCCAAATCCTGAATTGTCTGTGTCTGACATTGTGTACAGTTTAATCCAGCACAAGCTGCTCCCAGGGTGTTCAGTGCTAGTGACCACCCGCCCCACTGCGTTACATTTACTGGAAAAGGCAGAGATCAGTGTCCGGGCTGAAATCCTGGTATTTGATGGTGAGGAACGGAAGGAATATTTCACCAGGCATATTGAAGATCAGTCGGTGGCAGCAGCTGTTTTCAAACATGTGAAGGAGAACGAGATCCTGTACACCATGAGCTACAATCCCTCCTACTGCTGGATCCTTGTCCATACACTGGGCCCCTTCTTCACACAAACACACTGGGACCCGCAGCAAGTTCCCAAGACCATCACACAACTATATTGCCACTTTATTTACAACATCCTAAAAAACCACAGCCGTGAGATTGAGAGCCTCCGTGAGGTGTTACTGAGGGTTGGTCAGATGGCCTTCACTGGAGTGGCTGAGAAGAACATTGTGTTCACAGATGAAGATTTGATCAAATACAATCTGCAGCCTTCCCAGTTCCTGTCCGGGTTCCTGATGGAACTTTTGGAGAGAGAGGATTCAGCCCGGAGCGTGGTGTACACCTTCCCGCACCTCACCATCCAAAAGTTTGTAGCCGCACTCGCACAATTCATGACTGTAGATCGCGGGGATATCACGACACTCCTCATTGAAGCCCATGGCATGAAAGACGGGCGATTTGAAGTATTTCTCCGGGTTGTCGCTGGTCTCTCCTCCCCACGGGCAGCTTGGATCCTGGAGGAGTTTCTGGGTAAATTCCCTCATCAAACAATCTGCCGAGTGAGTGACTGGGTGAAGGGGGAGGTTAAACGTCAGATTAGAAATGCAGCCAGTGAGTTTGGTAAAAGGAGGCTCCTGAACACGATGCACTACCTGTTTGAGTCTCAGAGTCATGTACTGGCTCAGCAGACACTGGGATCTGTGGACACACTTTCATTCAATGGACTGGGACTGACCCCGATTGACTGTGCAGTCCTGTCTCATGCCATCAGGCTCTGTGATACAATCAAACATCTAGATCTGGGGAGCTGCTGCATTCAGTGTGAAGGTCTCCAGCGGCTGGGACCGGCTCTGCACAAGTGTCAGGACTTGAGGTAACTGTCCGTTTGACGCTAACACTGAACTGTAAAATTGTTCCACTATTTTGTTATTCCGTCCAGCACCCCTTCTATGGGGCCGAGCGGCCGTCACTGTGCACGGGGTGGGGGGGGGGGGGGGCACCCCGCCTATTTTACCCTCCCTCCCCCGGGTCACCGGTGGTCGACCCCTTCCCCCGGGTCACACGCACGCGTTGCCCGCCCGCCTGCCGCCGTTCTCTGCACGGGGAACATTTCCCGGTCGGTCGGGGTATGAGAATAAATGGTGAAAGTCACCAAACACCACATCCACAATAATGTGCTGAGGTGTTTCCAGAAATATCTGTTTGGGGGAAGTTATCTATCCCAGACTCGCCGGGCGGCCGGGGTTTGTATCAGTTTGTTTCTTACTCTGTCTGTTTGTGTTTAGACTGGGAGACAACGACCTGGGAGATTCCGGAGTGAAACTGGTGTCTGCGGCTCTGAGGAACCCGGACTGTAAAATACACACACTGCGGTAAGTCCCAGACTGTGAGAGATTGTGGGTGTGTGACACTGAACATTAATACGACCTCATACTGAACCTCCCGAGTCTGGGGCTGATCAGGTGAGTGTTTGTGTTAATGTTTAATGTGATCAAATATCAGCGGGCTTCTTTCTCCTGTGATTCTGTTCTGTAAATGTTGTTGAAATATTAACCGCAGTCCCTGTTATTGACACTGTTGTTTCATCTGTTTATTTCCTCTTTATTCCTCCACTTGTTTCAGGCTGCGGGTGAATAAGTTCAGTGTGACCGGAAAGAAGGAACTGAGGTCGCTGCAGGAACCCAGACCCGGACTGAGAGTGGACGTGTGAACATCTCGTGGTGTAAACGTCACCGCCCTGGGGACCGGAATATTGTTGGCCGATTCCTCGCCCTCCCCTTTAAACAGCCGCCCTCCCCTTTAAACCCCAACGCTTCCCGGGCCGGCCGACCGGTGACATCAGAGGCGACCCTGCCCGCTGTCACGTGACCCGGGTACGCGGCACTGCTGCTGATGATGCCGGATATCCGGTGCTGCCCTCCAGTGGGGGACGGGGGAATTGCAGCTGGGGGGGGGGGCGGGGACCTGCAGGATCCCGGATGTGACTTTATCTTCAGCGGCCCCCGCTCTTGCTGCGGGTTGATGGTGACAACTGTATCTATTTGGCAGAGAAGATTAAAAATTACTCTGGTGGATTCCAGACCAGGGCATCGGAGATGTCCTCATTCTTCAGGGAACGGGGGTTCCCCTCTTCTACTATAGATGAGGCTCTAACCAGGGTCTCTTCTGTAACTCCGCTCTCACTCCCCAACCCCCCACTTGTAACAAGGGCAGAGTCCCCCTTGTCCTCACCTTCCACCCTACCAACCGTCACATACAACAGATAATCCTCCGACATTTTCGCCACCTCCAACGGGATCCCACCACTGGCCACATCTTCCCATCTCCTCCCCTGTCTGCTATCCGCAGAGACCGCTCCCTCCGTAGCTCCCTGGTCCCTTCCCACCCAAATCACCCCCTCCCCGAGCACTTTCCCTTGCAAACGCAGGAGATGCTACACTTGTCGCTTTACCTCCCCCCTCGACTCCATCCAAGGACCCAAGCAGTCTTTCCAGGTGCGGCAGAGGTTCACCTGCACCTCCTCCAACCTCATCTATTGCATCCGCTGCTCTAGATGTCAACTGCTCTACGGGATATTCTTTGTGACTGCGCTGTAATTATAGAGAGAAGTGTAGATTGGTTACTTCTTACTAACCAATTGTAGTGCTTGTTAGTAGAAGCTCCGCCTACTATGCGGTTCATATTATCAGAAGTCTGCTTAAGTAATTAGCAAAGATACTAGAACGGAGCAAGATAGACCACTCCTGCAAATTCCAATGGACTGACGTGTAGTACGCAACGGAGCGGAACTTCCGCCATTTTAGTAAACTCGACCCGGCTTTATTTATGCCTCTCGCAGTGTAATCATCGTTGCGGGGGAACAAGTTGTGTTTACTATGTTTATAGTATCTTCTTGGTCACTATGTAATATTATGTTTATTGGTAATGAGTGTGAGTAGCTGCTAGTTACTGTAACACCATGCAGATGAATGCTGTGAGTGAGTGGACTTTAATAAACTTGTGTTGTACATTGACGTGTGTGCGACTCGACTCATTACAAGCAGGACAGCACAAGAATGGACCCTTCCGCCCACAATATTTGTGCATGAAAACATTTCAGTATCAGCTGAAGTTACCCACTCATCCAATCCTCTCCCTACCTTGTACTCTTGCTCACTGAAATATCTCTCGTATGCTAGAACGAAGACGACATTCTCCAACGCCTCTTGAATCGCCTCTTCCAGCCTCTGGCGTAATGAATCGTCAAATCCAGCAGCTGCCAATCATCACACCTTTCCAGGAGCTCCATCATCGAAGACATTGGAGGAGCTGTGATGAATCAAAATAATGGAATTATCAAGTGTTGTCTGTTTTCCTCCACCCATAGCTGTCACCACCCCCACTCTGCTAAAAGGCAGACCACATGACGGAGATGAGGCGCTCCGATCAGCGGGTTGCTGTCAGGCCACGAGCCGGATCTACCCGCACCCTGCACGGTGGGAGGGAGGGAGGGAGACCCGGCTGTGATCCTCGACTTGCCCTGACAATGGTCCCCAGGCTGTTGCTGTAACTTATTCCCTGCGGCATCTAAACAATGCGCTAACTCACAACAATTGTCCCTCTCCCACTGTTCAATCCCACGGGTGCATTCTCTTCTTGATTCTGGATGGACACATTGTTCAAGTTCAAGTGAGTTTATTGTCATGTGTCCCTGTATAGGACAATGAAATTCTTGCTTTGCTTCAGCACACAGAACATAGTAGGCATTTACTACAAAACAGATCAGTGTGTCCATATACCGTAATATAAATATATACACACATGAATAAATAAACTGATAAAGTACAAATAACAGAAAATGTGTTCATAATAATCAGAGTTTTGTCCGAGCCAGGTTTAATAGCCTGATGGCTGTGGGGAAGTAGCTATTCCTGAACCTGGATGTTGCAGTCTTCAGGCTCCTGTACCTTCTACCTGAAGGTAGCAGGGAGATGAGTGTGGCCAGGATGGTGTGGGTCTTTGATGATACTGTCAGCCTTTTTGAGGCAGCGACATCTTTTGACAGAATACACCGTTGCGACATTAAACGCAACTTATTCTCACACTTTAGCTTTAGCATTCAGAGTTCAGAGGCACAGTATGCAAACAGGCCCTTCGGCCCAGCGAGTCCATGCCAATCATCAATCCATTACCTGCTCACACTAGTTTTATGTTATCTCACGTTCTGCATATTAGTGGCACATTTACAGAGGGCAATTGATGTTCATGCCAGCAAGCCATAGGGATGTGGGAGGAAACACACGCCGTCATAAGAAAAACATGCAAACTCCACACAAACAGTGGCCGTGGTTAGATTCGAACCCGATTCTCCGGTGCCGTGAGCCAGCGGTTCTACCAGCTGCACTACTGTGCCCACACTTATTATTGTCACATGTACTGAGAAACAGTGACAATATTTTGTTTGCATGCTGTCCAATCTAATCAGGTAATACTATACATAAATACAGCCAAGCCAAGCACAAGTACAGCAGGATAAGTGAAGAGAGTGTAATGAAATATTAATATTGTTCATTGGCTCCTTTTACCCTATCCCCGCCCTATCTTGAGGGGCAGAGAGAGAGAGAGAGGAGGGGTGAGATTGAGAGGGGAGAGAGTGTGAGAGAGGGGGGGGGGGGAGAGGGAAGGAAGAGAGGAGGGGGGGGTGAGAGATAGAGAGGGGCGAGAGAGAGGGAGGGGAGAGGAGAGCCATGTCTGAGCGAGGAGCAAGGAGGGGATAGACGAGATACGGGGGCGGGAGAGAGAGAGAGGAGAGACAGGAGAGAGAGGGTAGAGAGTGAGAGAGATTGAAAGATTCAAGAATACATAAACTGATAAAGTGCAAATACAGATAATGAATGGGCTATTACATGTTTCAGGAGGGTGAGGAGAGGAGGGGGGGAGGAGGAGAGAGATCCATGTCTCGGAGAGGGGAGGGAGAGGGAATGGAGGGGGGGGATGAGAGGCGAGGGGGAAGAGAAAGAGGAGGGAGGGAGAGTGGTAGGGGGGGATTGAGCTAGGGGGTGGAGAGAGGGAGGGTGGAGGGAGGAGAGGGGGGAAGAGGACAGCGAGGGGGGGAGAGAGGGAGAGAGAAGGGGAGAAGAGGGAGAGACAGAGAGGGGGGGAAGCAGCAGAGAGGGAGGGGGGGAGGAGAGGAGGAGGGGTTGGTAGGACAGAGGAGGGAGTGGGTGAGAGAGAGAGGGGGGGAAGAAGAGCAGAGAGGGGAGGGTGAGGAGGAGACAGAGAGGGAGGGGGAGGAGACAGAGAGGGAGGGGGAGGAGACAGAGAGGGAGGGTGTGGACAGAGAGGGGGAGGGGGAGAGAGAGGGGGAGGGGGAGAGGAGATCCACGTCTCTGTGTCGCCGTCAATCCGTTTACTCGCCACACGTGAGTTTTGTGACTTTGAGGACAGATCGCAGCGGGGATATAAACGGGAAATAACATCAATAACGGCAACGTTTGTAAAAGAAAATAGAAAGGAGAGAGCAGTGGGGATTTTAACATTCAAAAATAAGCAATTTTGTAAAAAATTAATCGTTCAACGTAAATTTTTAGAAAATCATTTTTAGTCTAAATCAGCGGATTTAATAAGCGCGACGTTTTTAAACATTTATGCAATAATCTTTTCACAAAGAATTATCCAAATATAAATAAATATCGAAATATTTTGAAAAAACAGAAAAGCGTTGACCTTTTTAAAATGGTTCAAATGGAAATAATGAATGTAATCAAAAATAAACAGGTTTTCTACACAAACAACAAAAGGCGGTGTTTTTGTGGCCCAGTGTTGTGATAGTGGGTGTAGATTGGTGACTTATTGCCGTTAGTTAGTGATGAACTAACAACCTCTGTCTGTCTGTCTGTCTACTACACGTTGTTGTCATTCACGATGATTTATACTTCACACCTGTGTTTATTCAACCCGTTTCCAGCGGGAATGTGAAGCCGGCCGGTCGGTGGTGGAGAAGGAACTAACTCCCAGTGACCGAGCGCGCGAGCGAGCGACCGTTGGTGAAGAACCTTCTGGAAACGGCGGGAAATAACGGGCGGCAACGGCTGAGGGAGCGCGAGCGGGAGCGGCGACAGTTGGTGGGATCCCGGCGGCCATCTTGACTACTGGCAGTCCGTCAGTCAGTCTCCCGTTGACGTCAATGGGGGTGAAGCCAGAGGCGGCCATCTTGACTACTGGCAGTCAGTCCGTCAGTCTCCCGTTTGTGAGATATATTGTTTGTGCTCACAATCACTACTCAGAGACTAAATCGCGGAAACAAGAAATGCTTTATTTGCGAGTCTGCAGAATCGGGTGCCTCTCCAAGTTGAGACACACCGAGCAAAGGAAAAACGTCTAGTTTTATACAATTCAGTATACAGTCTTTATTGATCGGACGCCTCCCCTTCTGACCCCTTCCAATCAGTGTACCGAGGTTCACAATCTTCCAATCCTCCCCTCCGTGCGTCATCAATCATTCCCTCTCCTCCCACATCATACATCGCATGTACATTTAAATTAGGTTCTTTGTCATGAGGGGCGTAAAGTTAATATTCATTTAACTTATTAAGCATGCGCAGTAGCTGTTGCCCTACCCTACTTAATTGCCTTTGACCTAAAGAATAGCTTCTGTGTTGTCAGCTACATTCCTTACCTCATCTTGTTATTCTACAATGTTATCAACAGCTCTGAAGGTCTGACTGTTTGTTCGAATCACAAGGTTGGTGATTCCAACTTCTCGGCCCATCACAAGGTCGGTGACTTCAATCACCCGGCCCCACACAATGATGGTGGTTTAATCATCTTATCCCTCACAAACCTCCCTTTTTTTTTGCTACGCATCCTGTATTAAACCCCATTCCTAGACTTCCTGCTGTTCCAAAGCTAATAGGTCTAATATCAAACCCACAGATGCTGCAGGTCTAAACTCAAACCCACAGATGCTGCAGGTCTAAACTCAAACCCACAGATGTTGCACGTCTAAACTCAAACCCACTGATGCTGCAGGTCTAAACTCAAACCCACAGATGCTGCAGGTCTAATATCAAACCCACAGATGCTGCAGGTCTAAACTCAAACCCTCAGATGCTGCAGGTCTAAACTCAAACCCACAGATGCTGCAGTTCTAATATCAAACCCACAGATGCTGCAGGTCTAAACTCAAATCCACAGATGTTGCAGGTCTAAACTCAAACCCACTGATGCTGCAGGTCTAAACTCAAACCCACAGATGCTGCAGGTCTAATATCAAACCCACAGATGCTGCAGGTCTAAACTCAAACCCTCAGATGCTGCAGGTCTAAACTCAAACCTACAGATGCTGCAGTTCTAATATCAAACCCACAGATGCTGCAGGTCTAAACTCAAATCCACAGATGCTGCAGGTCTAAACTCAAACCCTCAGATGCTGCAGGTCTAAACTCAAACCCACAGATGCTGCAGGTCTAATATCAAACCCACAGATGCTGCAGGTCTAAACTCAAACCCACAGATGCTGCAGGTCTAAACTCAAACCAACAGATGCAGCAGGTCTAAACTCACACCCACAGATGTTGCAGGTCTAAACTCAAACCCACAGATGCTGCAGGTCTAAACTCAAACCCTCAGATGCTGCAGGTCTAAACTCAAACCCACAGATGTTGCAGGTCTAATATCAAACCCACAGATGCTGCAGGTCTAAACTCAAACCCACAGACGCTGCTGGTCTAAACTCAAACCCACAGATGCTGCAAATGTGAAATAAAGACCCACAGATACTGCAGGTCTAAACTCAAACGCACAGATGCTGCAGGTCTAAACTCAAACCCACAGATGCTGCAGGTCTAAACTCAAACCCACAGATGCTGCAGGTCTAATATCAAACCCACAGATGCTGCAGGTCTAAACACAAACCCTCAGATGCTACAGGTCTAAACTCAAACCCACAGATGCTGCAGGTCTAAACTCAAACCCACAGATGCTGCAGGTCTAAACTCCAACCTACAGATGCTGCTGGTCCAAACTCAAACCCTCAGATGCTGCAGGTCTAAACTCAAACCCACAGATGTTGCAGGTCTAATATCAAACCCACAGATGCTGCAGGTCTAAACTCAAACCCACAGATGCTGCAGGTCTAAACTCAAACCCACAGATGCTGCAGGTCTAATATCAAACCCACAGATGCTGCAGGTCTAAACTCCAACCCACAGATGCTGCAGGTCTAAACTCAAACCCACAGATGCTGCAGGTCTAAACTCAAACCCACTGATGCTGCAGGTCTAAACTCCAACCTACAGATGCTGCTGGTCTAAACTCAAACCCTCAGATGCTGCAGGTCTAAACTCAAACCCACAGATGCTGCTGGTCTAAACTCAAACCCACAGATGCTGCAGGTCTAAACTCAAACCGGATAACACAACCTCAAGTTCCCATTTAGGTTGCACACCACCTTCTAGTATAAAATATCGATGATTCCAAGTGGTGAACTCTCTCCCCCAACAGATCCTGTCACACATGTCATGGGTGGAATTGGCTGCTCACAACCTCTGCTCAAATAAAACAAATGCTGTTCCGACACGTAAACACAACTCAAACATTAACCTCACATTTCTAATTCCAAGAAAGGTTACAATTGGCAAAGTGTTAGGTGGTTAATTGGAATAAGTCTGGAAATTATTAACTGTATTTGGAACTTTGATAAATGATTGGAAAGGCTAAATTTCACGAGAGCATCAATTGAGGTGTATAGAGTAATGAGATGAGGGATGAAAGGAGGAGGAGCAGTTTAGCACGGTGATATAGGAATTAGCTGAAAGATTGTAGACCTGGTGAAACGTTTCTCCCACCACAGGATCAGTACAGATCTGGAACTCATAGAAACATAGAAAATAGGTGCAGGAGTAGAGGCCATTCGGCCCTTCGAGCCTGCACTGCCATTCAATATGATCATGGCTGATCATCCAACTCAGTATCCTGTACCTGCCTTCTCTCCATACCCCCTGATCCCTTTAGCCACAAGGGCCACATCTAACTCCCTCTTAAATATAGCCAATGAACTGTGGCCTCAACTACCTTCTTTGGCAGAGAATTCCACAGCTAAAATTACCTTTGAAGAAATGTATACACTACAATGTGTGCTTGAAGACTGGTTACCAGAAGGTGGGATCTGACCGATGAACTCTTGCACAACCGACAAAGACACTGTGGGTCGAATAATTGGCTTCCTCTGTCCTCAATGTATTGAAACGGCAAATGACCAACGGTAGCTGGGGGATGGAGGTACCACTGGTAGACACAGTGATGAAGACAGGAATCCCAAGCACATTTACACTGGGTGGAGCTCGGCAGCCCTGCATTGTACCACCGTTCCTCAGAGTCAGAAACAAGCCACCCCAGAAACACAGCGACCACCACCCCAGTCACAGATTCTGACCCCTAGATCTGGACTCTTCACTCAGGGGAAAAACCAGGAGTCAAGAGTGTTAAATTCTCACATGTACAATGGGACAATTAAATACTTACATGCAGCATAACATGACACCCGACATACATCCATTCTATGGACATTTCATTCAGGTCACCCCTCATTCCTCTAAACACTAAAGAACAGAGGCTGAGCATCGGTCTCGCTACACACGGCAACACCAGTCTGATGAAACTTGATGCAATATTATTCCTTATTTATGTTAATAAATGCTATCTAATACTGGTGCTTCTACAGCAAGGCATCATGTTAATTGTATAATAGTACAAAAACATTCACAGAATACAGCATTGCTGCTTCATTGTCTGCTGGTGAGAATGGCCTCACATTTCCCACAGTCACCCCATCTGGCACCATGCTGTCACCCACACACCCTGTCCCCACTCTGCTGATCCCTCTCGACACCCCATCCTCCCTCTCCTGAACCCTCTCCTCACCCCCACACCCCATTCTCCCCTTCTGAACCCTCTCTTCACCCTCCACACCCCATCAAACAGTGGGCAGCCTGGACAGAGTGGATGTGGAGAGGATGTTTCCACCAGTGGGAGAGTCTAGGACCAGAGGGCACAGCCTCAGAATGAAAGGATGTACCTTTAGAATGGAGATAATGAGGAATTTCTTGAGCTGGAGGGTGGTGAATCTGTGGGATTCATTGCCGCAGACGGCTGTCATTAGGTATTTTTAAGGCGGAGGTTGACAGATTCTTCATTCGTACGGGTGTCAGGGTTATGGGGAGCAGGCAGGAGAATGGGGTTGAGAGGAAGAGATAGATCAGCCGTGATTGAGTCTAAGAGAAAAATCATCGTCTATATCTCTCGTTTCCCTTATCCGTAACCAGACTGAAGAAGGGTCTGGACCCGAAACGTCACCCATTCCTTCTCTCCAGAGATACTGCCTGTCCCGCTGAGTTACTCCAGCTTTTTGAGTCTAACCATGAGTGAATGGCGGAGTAGACTAGATGGGCCGACTGGCCTCATTCTGCTGCTCCCCACGGCAGACCCCTCTCTGCCCAGTGATGCATAAACTCGGGGCATCACTGGGCATGTGGCCACAGGAACCCCTTCACTGATGAGCGGGGACCCGGTTGACAAACGGCGCCGCTCTCCACGGGGATTCACGGTGGCGCAGCGCTAGAGTTGCTGCCTTACAGCAAAATGCAGCGCTGGAGACACGGGTTCGATCCTGACTACGGGCGCTCTCTGTACGGAGTTTGCACGTTCTCCCCGAGACCTGCATGGGTTTTCTCCCAGATCTCCGGTTACCTCCCACATTCCAAAGACGTGCAGGTTTGCAGGTGAATTGGCCTGGTGAATGTAAACATTGTCCCTAGTGGGTGTAGGATACGTTTGTGACATCCAGTGGTGGTGATTATAGGCAAAGATACAGAGACAGAGCAATGGAGACGTGATGTATCCCCTCTCTACCCCCCTCCTCCTACTCTCTCCTCATCCCCCCCTTCTACTCTCCCCCTCCCCCCTTCTACTCTCCCCCTCTTCTCCCCCCTACCCCCCTCCTCTTTCCCCCCTCTGTCCTATTCCCCCCCCCTCCCCTCGATTCTCCTCCCCCTCCCATTCCCCCCTCCTCTCCCCTCTGAAAATACCATATTCAGGACCGAATAACATCGACAGACAACAATAATATTTCCTCACCTTTGTTATTGGGGAACCTGAAGAAAGACAGATAGGGTGGTTTACAGCAGAACAGTGAGCTGTAGATGTAGTGGACCGACACCATGACAATATCGAGGCTGTCCTTCAAAATGGCGGCTACAGTCGAGCCCCCGACTTGGCGGGAAGAGGCAGCGCGCGGGGACGTCGGCGGCGGCGGCAGCCAATGGGATGCATGGGGGGGGTAACAGCGCGTGGGGCCCCGCAAAGGTGCTCGCTCCCGTCCAGCGCCAACTGTCGATGCCCCCCCCCCCCCCCACCCCCACACACACACACACACACACACACAACCACACACACACACACCCACACACACACACACACACACACACACACACACACACACACACACACACACACAACTGTATTACACTCGCTCCCCCCCCACACAACTGTATTACACTCGCTCCCCCCCCCACACACAACTGTATTACACTCGCTCCCCCCCCACACAACTGTATTACACTCCCCCCCCCCCACACAACTGTATTACACTCGCTCCCCCCCCCACACACACACACACAACTGTATTACACTCGCTCCCCCCCCACACAACTGTATTACACTCGCTCCCCCCCACACACAACTGTATTACACTCGCTCCCCCCCCCACACAACTGTATTACACTCCCCCCCCCCACACAACTGTATTACACTCCCCCCCCCCCCACACAACTGTATTACACTCGCTCCCCCCCCCCACACAACTGTATTACACTCGCTCCCCCCCCCCCCACCAGGCGGTTGACCGTCGCTCATTCACCCACCCCCCACACACACACTAACCCACCCCGACTGTCGACCATCGCTCCCGGGCGGACACAGACCACACTGTTGACGTCAACGGGAGACTGACTGACGGACTGCCAGTAGTCAAGATGGCCGCCTCTGGCTTCACCCCCATTGACGTCAACGGGAGACAGACTGACTGACGGACTGCCAGTAGTCAAGATGGCCGCCGGGATCCCAGCAACTGTCGCCGCTCCCGCTCGCGCTCCCTCAGCCGTTGCCGCCCGTTATTTCCCGCCGTTTCCAGAAGGTTCTTCACCAACGGTCGCTCGCTCGCTCGCGCGCTCGGTCACTGGGAGTTAGTTCCTTCTCCACCACCGACCGGCCGGCTTCACATTCCCGCTGGAAACGGGTTGGATAAACACAGGTGGGAAGTTTAAATCATCTTGAATGGCAACAACGTGTAGTAGACAGACAGACAGACAGACAGACACACAGACACACAGACAGACAGACAGACACACAGACACACAGACACACAGACAGACACACAGACACACAGACAGACACACAGACAGACAGACAGACAGACAGACAGACAGACAGACAGACAGACAGACACACAGACAGACAGACAGACAGACACACAGACAGACAGACAGACAGACACAGGTTATCAGTTCAGGTTGTTAGGATTTGCAATGTTACAACATTTTGTGATTTAAAAAATCAAGTCTGTAATTTATCCCATCAGATAAAGCATAAAAAGAAGTTTAATTTGACACCTAATTCACTTTCATATCTCAAGTATTTAAAAAGTTATGGCCATTTTCATACTGGGAAATTAGCATCTTGTTCCCTATTGATTTTCTATGGACATAACAAAAAAGCTGTGATCGTGAACAGTCAAAAGCCCATAACCTTCTTAAAAATTAAGAGAACTGAATGAAATTTTAAGTTATCGTAGATTGAAGCATTCTGAAACAAATATAAAATAATCTTACTTGGGTGACCTGAAATTAAAGCATATAATTAGTTAGTTACCCAAGTGTAGCTAATTTCAAACTTCAATTACTAGATCTAAACATCTATCCATTTCTTAATAAATGATTAACATTTTTAAATAGCCTAAATGTCCAAATAATATTCATAAATAATTCACAATAAAACATGATTTTTAAAGCTCATTTACATTAATTTATAGGCCAAATGGAAGGAATTTAGTGTTTAATTGCTGTAAATTAAAGTCCATTTAAATCAGCTTTCTAGTGGGTTCCTGTGAACGCGCTGGTTTAGAACGTTCACATTGCGGTAGATTTGTGCCTCAAATGCCCAGAAAAATACTGCGGGATATAATGCGCCCAAAATGAGCTACTCGCAATATTAAACTTTGTATAAAGGGATCTTTAGAAGCCCTTTTTAATCTAAAAATAAGCAGCCTACCTTCACTTGTTTGCTCTATGCGACCCTGACAGCTGCCGGTGGTCGCGGGTTTAGAGATTGATTTTTAAACTACTATAACTATTATACGAGGCCTTTAAAACTAATAATAGCTTTTGCGACGGGGTCTTCCAGCGATTTTTCGTTAATAATTAACTAGGCTGAACATCTTCGATTTGAACAGCCTAGAGAAAATCGCTTTTTAAACCCGGCCTCCTCTAAACGGTGTCAAAATCGCGCATACCCGCAGCGACAGATTTTCAGCGACGCTTCAGGTAGGCTTTGCAACATACCTACCTCCATTCTCTTAATGAAATCCTAATTCTGGTAAACCTCCTCTGCATCGTTGCCTAGTACTTCATATCCACTTTCACATCCAGTGACTCTTTCACCATCGACATTCCGGGTGCTCCGAAATAGGTGCGGGTGATGAGGGGAGGGGGGGGGGGGGGGGATGGGGGATGGGAGAGGAGGTGAAGGGTAAGAGTGAGAGGATAAGGAACAGGGGAATTAGGGCGGCGGTGGGCAGAATTGACATTCAATGAGAGACGGCTGCGAGTTGAGACACACGGGACTGCAGATGCAAACTGCTGGACGAACGTAGCGGGTCAGGGTCTGTGGCACCAACAGGTGCGGCGGCGAGGCAGAGATGAGGTTACTGAACGAGGAATCCAGAGGCACATCCAGAGACGCAAATTCAAGTGTCTCCATTGCACCTTAAATGAATGATTGAAATTAAATCATTTCTATCATGGAAATGCCTTAATTAATAATTAATAAATGGGGGTAGTTGCAGCTTTTATAAAGACCAGCGGTATAATTGCTGCCTTACGGTGCTTATAGCGCCAGAGAGCCGGGTGCTGTCTGTACGGAGTTTGTACGTTTAGTTCAGTTTGGAGATACAGCCCGGAAACAGGCCCTTCGGCCCAGCAGGACCAGCGATCCCCGCACACTAACACTATCCTACACCCACTAGGGATAACCCACTGTCGCTTTACCTCCCCCCTCAAGTCCATTCAAGGACCCAAGCAGTATTTTCAGGTGGGGCAGAGGTTCACCTGCACCTCCTCCAACCTCCATGGTCAGAGCCCACCGTAAATTGGAGGAGCAGCATCTCATGTTCCGCTTGGGCAGTTTGCACCCCAGCGGTATAAACATTGACCTCCAATTTTAGGTAGTCCCTGCTTTCTCCTCCCCATCCCAGCTCTCCCTCCGCCCACTGTCTCCGACTCCTCCTTTCTTCTTCCCGCACCCCCTCCCCTACCCCCCCCCCCCCCTTACTTCTGTGTGAAGAAGGATCTCGACCTGAAACGTCACCTGTTCCTTCGCTCCATAGATGCTGCCTCACCCGCTGAGTTTCTCCAGCAATTGTGTCTACCTTCCCTGGAGAACATGGGCATTTCTGGAGATCCATGGCCTCCTTCAAGTGGCGATCAGCGTGTCCCTCGTTCAATTTATTGAGTTGTCTTCAACGCCCATGTGTGCCTGTCTTGGTTTAGTTTAGAGATACAACGCGGAAACAGGCCATTCGGCCAACCGAGTCCGCACCGACCAGCGATCCCCACACATTAACACTACCTTAGGACCAATTTTACATTTACACCAAGCCAATTAACCTGCAAGCCTGTACGTCTTTGGAGTGTGGGAGGAAACCGAAGATCTCCATGCGGTCATGGATATCACGATCATGACATACTCAGGATCGAGCCTGAGTCTCTGGGGCTGTGAGGCAGTAACTCTAGCGCCGCGCCACCGTGTTATTCCATTCATTGTGTTGCATTCAGTGCCCGTGGCTGTTCTCTTTACCTATGTGGAATAACAATGCTGTGGGGTGACTGCGCGGAACAAGAGACCTGTTCTGTCTTTAAGAGTGAATCTGAGCTTGCACGTACCTATCATACATTGACCATTTCATGCCCACCCGCTTCTTCATGTCTGGCCATGAAGTCTTCCAACCAGGTAGGTAGGTAGGTGTGTGTGTGTGTGTGTGTGTGCGTGCGTGTGTGTGTGCGTGCGTGCGTGCGTGTGTGTCAATCTGATAAATTGCTATCTTCTTCCAAACGTTGGGCCACATTTAACATCACAATGGGATGTTGCCAACGGTAACGAGGTTGCTGCCCCTCTACCAATATCTGAAGGGGCTGCTCATCAAGTTCTGGTTGCATTTTGGTCCCACGATCCTGGTGTTCGGGCACAAGGCAGGGAATGGAGAGGGCCGATCCGGGGGGGGGGGGGGGAGGACTCTCATCGCACCCACCACCCCCCAAACCCCCCACCCAACCCTCCCCCCATTCCTGGGGTGAACGCTGACGCCACAACTCCCGCATTGTGTTATGTTGTGTCGTGGAATTTCTGTGTTTGTGCTTTTTTATAAATTCTATTTTATTTTTAATGTTTTATTATTTATTTATTTTTATGATACGGACTAAAGGGAAATTCATTTTGTTGTCTCTAATTGAGTCAATGACAATAAATTTGAATACAATACAACAATACAATGAATGGCGGTGCTGGCTCGAAGGGCCGAATGGCCTACTCCTGCACCTATTGTCTATTGCTTAAATGTTTGAGTAACTCAGCGGGACAGGTAGCATCTCTGGAGAGAAGAAATTGGCGATGTTTCGGGTCGAGACTCTGCTTCAGACCTCTCACCTGATCCTCTCGCCTCTCTTCTGTTGTTAACATTGAACATTCTCCCATCCCACGGAGTGCTGAATTTGTCTTTGCGGTTCATTGTAGAACCGCATTAGAACAGGAGATGGCGAGCGATGCAAGGAAGGGTTTTGGCCCGAAACGTTGCCTATCTCCTTCGCTCCATAGATGCTGCTGCACCCGCTGAGTTTCTCCAGCATTTTTGTGTACCTTCATTTTCCCGGTATCTGCAGTTCCTTCTTAAACACAAAGATTATAGAAACCTGAATCACTTCTTAAAAGACACAAAATGCTGGAGTAACTAGGCTCGCCAATTGTTCTGTATCAGCCGGGACATCCCATTTATTGGGCTAAATTGGTTTGTCCTGTATGGGACCGCCCTTGTCCCATATTTGACGGCCACTACTCGGGTCAAGGGGACTGTCGGGTCGGACCCCGCCTCACCCATCCCGACGTAGTGCAGCCCGTGGAGTGCAGCAGCAGCGCCTCGCCCGGGGCCCCGTCGGTCGGTCGGCTGTCCGACCCTTCGCTGACCGCCGACACCACCACCTCCTTCTCACGGCCGGTCATCGGTTCATGAGTTGGACGGATCGCCGGACTGTGCGCGCGGCCCCCGGGCCAAAACTCCTCAGCTTTCCCACGCGTGACCTATACAGTACAGTATAACCTCGAAACCTCCAGCATGTCCAAACCCTTAATAATTTAATATGTTTCAATAAGATACCCTCTCATCCTTCTAAACTCCAGAGTATACAAGCCCAGCCGCTCCATTCTCTCAGCATATGCCAGTCCCGCCATCCCGGAATTAACCTGGTGAACCTACGTTGCGCTCCCTCAACAGTGTGAGAGAAGGGTTAATAGGGATGGTTGATTTATACTAGAACTCTGAAAAATATAACTTAGAAAGAAATAAGGTGTCAGCAGAAGCCAGACTGCTGGTCGAAGAAAGTAACAATATACAGGACAGAGGGAACTTCTAGATAAAGAAGTAACAGATAAAAACTCCAGCAGAAGCCTTTGACGTCAGGAGATGTTCCGAGACGTTTCTGGACGTTCTCGTGGGAATGTGGGCTTTGTGTTGTGGTTGGACGAGGCTCGATGGGGAGACATGAGGTAGTGACCATGGTGAAGAAAGGTATAAAAAGATAGATACAACCTCCATTTTTGTGTGTCTCTAGAGGATGATAGAGGAGGGACACCCTTTTCTGCGCAGAAATGTAATAAAGGAAAACTTGTTTCTTTGATTTTGTCTCTGAAGAGTTTGTGATTGATTTTGAATCTCACAGATGGGGGCTCGGTTCCGGGATCAATTACTCCAGCTGTTTGAGCAGTAGTATCCAGGACCACACAGAGAGATACGAGAAACAAGTGATAGTGTGGGAGTGGTTGGAAATCGCGAAAAGTATGAACAGGTAAAGTAAAAGCTGTCGGAGATGGACCAGGAGGAAGGACCCTTTAAAACTGAAGACAAGGTGTATGTATGAGTTTTCTAAATCACCGACCGATGTTCGTTTAGAAGGTTGAGATACCTAGTACAATTTCAATAATTACATGAGGGCTGTCCTGCAGGTATGAATAGATAATAGCCCTGAGGTAAGTGAACAAGAGGACAAAGAAGAGTAGAGTTTTAACAAGAACGTTGTTTGACATCAGTGGTGGGAAAAAATGGAAAGGATACTAAAGGCAATATTATAGGGATTTCGATAAATAGGGTAGGATTAGGAAGAATTAGCATGGATTTGTGATTGTGATATTTGACTAATCTTGATTTTTTTACCTTAAAAAAAGAGGTTATTAGGGAAATTGATGAGGTTAAAGTGGTGAACTTCAGTAAGGCCTTTGACAAGGTTCAATAAGGAAATAAGGTTGGTTAAGAAGAGGTTAGTAAGGAATAGCAAGATGGATTAAAAAGTGGCTGTATGGGAAATGAGGGAGAGTAATGGTGGATGGATGTTTGTCAGGTAGGAGGTCAATGACTAGAGGGGTACCTCGGGGATGTGTGCTGGGTCCACTGTTGTTTGTCATGTGAATCAATAATATGGATGTTGGTGTGGTAAAATAGATTAAGAAGTATGTAGATGATACTAAGATAGGTGGTGTTGTGAATAATGAAGTAGATTTTAAAAGTGTACAGAGAGATTTAGGTCATTTGGAAGAGTGGGTTGAAACATGACAGATGGATTTAATGTAGATAAGTGTGATACATCTTGGCAGGACAATTCAAATTAGACGTACATGGTAAATGATTGTGAATTGAGGAATGAAGTTGAAATCAGAGCATTGTTTATAGAAGTTGGGTTGTAATGTTAAATTGTACAAGGTATTGGTGTCAGGTCTCGCGTTTGATCTAGTTTCTGTTTCTTATTGGTTTTTAGTATTAGAGTTTGCATTCTTGTTTTATCTTGGTGTCTCACATCTCCTCTTGTTTCAGGTCCCATTTCCTGTCAGGTCGTTTACCCTCATGTGATTGTTGGCCACGCCCTGATGTGTTTCACCTGTGTCTCGTTATCCCCTGCTAGTCTGTATTTAAGCCTTTTGTGTTTTAGTTCCCATTGCCAGTTCGTGGTGTATGCTACTTGATATCACCTCGTTCCAGCTCTCGAAATCTTGTGACCTTGTGATCTCGACCTTTGCCTGTATTTTCGACCACTGGTTCTTGCCTGCTCCTATATGGTACTGTTGCCTCTGTTTTGCCTACCTGTGTACTGACTTGGACCGATTAAACGCCGAAGACTGATCTGCCCTGTGTCTGAGCCTGCATTTGTGTCCTCCTCCTCGTTCAGTTCTGACATTACGAACTGGCCAACAATGGACTCAGCGGGCTCTGATCCTTTTCATGCAGCGCTCCAGAAGCAAGAGGAGCGCATCTCGCATTACGAGGGTCAACTCTCCTCGATCGTCGCCGGGTTCCGGGATCTCGGCGAGCGTCAGCAGGGGTTCCAGGCAGACATCGGTTCACAGGTGAACACTTAAAGTTCTCGGTTTGAAGACCTGGTTACTCGGCTGAATTCTTTGTTTCCTGCTGCGGCTCCCGTGCCTGCCGAGTCTGTTTCCTTGTCTGTGTCTCCAGGAGCTCCGATGGCCGCGGCTGCTGCAGCATCTCCATTCGTCCACCTGGCAAGACCGGAACACTTTTCGGGGGAATCGGAGAAATGTAGACCTTTTTTGATTCAATGTGGACTGCATTTCGAACTTCAAGCGGCTTCCTTTTCATCAGAACGCTCAAGGGTAGCCTTTATCATCACGCACCTGTCGGGTAGGGCGGAGGCTTGGGCCACGGCGGAGTGGTCTCGGAATTCTCCTGTTTGCCAGACATCGGTCCTGTTCATGGAAGCTCTGTCCCGCACGTTTGATCACTCCAATCCTGGCCGAGAGGCTTCACAGAACCTGGTCTCCATGAAACAAGGTAATCGCTCTGTTATGGATTTTGCTATTGACTTTCGAACTGTTGCTGCTAAGGGTGGATGGAATGAGGCTACTTTGTTGGATGCTTTTCGCAATGGATTGTCTGAAGCTATCAAAGATCAATTGGCTCCTCTAACCCTGCCTTCCGACGTCGAGTCTATGATTTCCCTGGCTATCCAAATTGACGCTAGGCTCAGAGAAAGAGATCGAGAGAGGAGATCGGCTGCAGTTCGGTCCTCCTCCCAGCAGTGGCGGCAGCGTCGCCCTTCACCTTCCAGTCGGGACTTCTTCCCTCTCGGCCGGTCCAGTCAGCCTACAGCGCCACCTGCCTCTTCGGAGGAGCCCATGCAGGTGGGACGAGCCAAACTCAGTCCGGAGGAACGGCAGCACCGCCTAAGGGAGGGGAGGTGTTTTTTCTGTGGTGAACTGGGACATTTGTTGAAGAGCTGTTCAGTAAAAGACAAAGCTCACCAATGAAAGAGAGGACATTGGTGAGTTGTACCACTCCTATGAGCCGTTCCTCTCGTCCATTGTCGACGGTACAATTGTTGGTGCATTCCCAGTGGCACTCCCTGCAGGCTTTGGTTGATTCTGGGGCAGATGAGAACTTCATGGACATTCGCTTGGCTGATGAATTGAAGCTGGAACGTGAACAGCTTCAAGATCCTATGGAGGCTAGTGCACTGGATGGGCGCCTACTGTACAGGGTAATTCACCGAACTCAACCTGTTCAACTCATCGTGGCAGGTAATCACCTTGAGACCATCAGTTTTCATCTCCTCGACTGTCCTCTTCTTCCTCTGGTTTTGGGGCTCCCTTGGCTGTCTTACCATAATCCCCACATGAACTGGGGTACTGGGGAAGTAATTTCTTGGGGGAATAACTGTAAACTCATCTATCTGCATGATTCTTCTCCTGAGTCTATGAAGGATCCGTCAAGGAGCAGTTTGCTGGGATCTTCCAGGACCACCCTCCGGCAGCTTCCCCGTTCAAGGGAGGAGGATTTTCCAGATCTCACCAAGGTTCCCTCATATTATCTAGACCTAAAGGAGGTGTTCAACAAGGCCAAGGCCACATCTCTTCCGCCGCATAGACCGTACGACTGCTGCATCGACCTTCTTCCAGGTACAGCGCCTCCTAAGGGCCATCTCTACTCCTTGTCTTCACCTGAGCGGCTCGCCATGGAAAAGTACATTGACGATGCCCTTGCTGCTGGGATCATCAGACCTTCTTCTTCACCTGCAGGAGCTGGATTCTTCTTTGTGGATAAGAAGGATGGAACACTTCGGCCCTGCATTGACTACAGAGGACTCAATGACATTACTGTTAAGAACAGATACCCTCTTCCTCTTATCTCCTCTGCATTTGAACTGTTAAAAGACGCTGCAGTATTCACTAAGTTAAATCTTAGAAATGCGTATCATCTGGTGAGGATAAGGGACGGGGATGAATGGAAAACTGCGTTTAACACACCCAGTGGTCATTATGAATATCTGGTCATGCCGTTTGGTCTTACTAATGCTCCAGCAGTTTTTCAAGGCATGGTTAATGATGTATTACGGGACATGCTGAACCGATTTGTGTTTGTGTACCTTGATGACATTTTGATTTTTTCTCCAGACGAGACTTCCCATGTGCAGCATGTACACCAGGTGCTAGAACGTTTGCTCCTGAATGATCTGTTTGTGAAAGCTGAGAAATGTGAATTTCATGTTAACACTGTTCAATTCCTTGGTTATGTTGTATCACCTGCTGGTATACAGATGGACCCGAGCAAGGTCAGTG
This sequence comes from Amblyraja radiata, assembly GCF_010909765.2. NCBI lineage: Eukaryota > Metazoa > Chordata > Chondrichthyes > Rajiformes > Rajidae > Amblyraja > Amblyraja radiata. Next base: position 25,827 of record NW_022630935.1, read on the forward strand.
CTGTGGCCACCTGGCCTACACCCTCCAGTCGTAAGCGACTTCAGGGGTTCCTTGGGTTTGCTAATTTTTTATAGGAAGTTTATCCGGAACTTTAGTGTCACTGCTGCACCACTCCATGCTCTTACCTCACCCCACGTGCCTTTCTCTTGGTCCTCTCAAGCAGAAACTGCATTTATGAGACTCAAGAGGAGCTTCTCCTCAGCCCCCATCCTGGTACACCCTGACCCGTCACTCCAGTTCGTGGTTGAGGTGGACGCCTCGGGTGTGGGCATCGGGGCCGTACTCTCACAGAAATCCCCCACAGATGGTCGATTACATCCCTGCGCTTTCCTCTCAAAGAAGCTTTCTCCTGCTGAGAGAAATTACGATGTGGGTAACCGTGAACTGTTAGCGGTTAAAACAGCCTTGGAGGAATGGAGACATTGGTTGGAGGGTACCAAGCAGCCGTTTCTAGTTTGGACAGACCACAAAAACCTGGAATACATCAAGTCAGCCAAACGCCTCAACTCGCGCCAAGCAAGGTGGGCTCTCTTCTTTAATCGATTTGATTTTGTACTGTCTTACCGCCCTGGTGCCAAGAATGGCAAACCTGATGCTCTCTCCAGACAGTTTGATCCTGACCCATCCCCTAAGGTTTCAACTCCCATTCTGCCTGCTTCCTGTTTTGTTGGGGCGGTTACTTGGGAGATTGAGAAGAGAGTTTCCGAGGCAACTGCTGGTGTTCAGTCTCCGCTAGGGTGTCCTTCTAATCATCTGTTTGTTCCCGAGTCTCTTCGTTCACAGGTGATTCACTGGGCTCATACGTCTCGGATTTCCTGTCATCCCGGTGTCCGCCGAACCCTGTTTGTGGCCAAACAGCGGTTTTGGTGGCCTTCCATGGAGAGGGGGATTAAGGAGTACGTCGCCGCCTGCAGTATTTGTGCTCAGAACAAGACCTCCCGTCGGGCCGCCTTTGGCCTCCTGAATCCGCTGCCTGTCCCCTCACGCCCCTGGTCAGACATCTCCATGGACTTTGTCACGGGCTTGCCCTCTTCTGAAGGTAACACCTCAGTCATGACTGTAGTGGACAGATTTTCTAAGATGGTCCATTTCATTCCGTTGCACAAGCTTCCCTCCGCCAAGAAGACGGCAGAGGTCATGCTGTCTCATGTTTTTCGCATTCATGGATTTCCCAGAAACATTGTGTCTGACCGGGGGCCTCAGTTCGTGTCCAGGTTTTTGAAGGAGTTTTGTTCTCTGTTGGACGCCACGGTCAGCCTTACATCTGGTTATCACCCGGAATCCAATGGACAGACTGAACGCCTTAACCAGGAATTGGAGACAGGACTGCGGTGCTTGGTGGCACAGAACCCTTCAACTTGGAGCAAACACCTTATTTGGGTGGAGTATGCACACAACACACTTCCTTGCTCATCCTCTGGTCTCTCTCCATTCCAGTGTGCCTATGGTTATCAACCGCCATTGTTCCCTGCTGTGGAGAAGGAGTCCAGTGTGCCCTCCGCTCAGGCTCTCGTCCGTCGCTGTCGCAAGGTTTGGAATGGGGCTCGTCAGATGCTGTTGCGCAGTTCTGCGCGTTACAAGAGGATGGCTGACCGTGGAAGAACGCCGGCTCCAGTATACTCGCCTGGTCAAAGGGTGTGGCTCTCCACTCGAGACTTACCGCTGAGGGTGGAATCCCGGAAGCTGGCTCCTCGTTTTGTTGGTCCTTTCCCCATATCGAAGGTCATCAATCCTGTGGCGGTTCGTCTCAAACTCCCCCGTGCCATGAGGGTCCACCCTACTTTCCATGCCTCCCGTCTGAAGCCATTTAAGGAGAGTCCTCTGGTCCCTGCCTCCACACCCCCTCCGCCCCCCCGGTTCCTTGATGGGGGTCCAGTGTTTACGGTCAGCCGGTTGCTGGGGATGCGCCGGCGTGGTCGTGGTTGTCAGTATCTTGTGGATTGGGAGGGGTATGGACCTGAGGAGCGGTCTTGGGTGCCAGCTCGCAACATATGCGACCCGGAACTTATCAGGGACTATCGGCGCCAACATCCTGAAGATCCTGGGCCGTCAGGAGCCGGCCGTGGAGGAGGGGGGGGGGGGGGGGGGGGGGGGGGGGGGGGTACTGTCAGGTCTCGCGTTTGATCTAATTTCTGTTTCTTATTGGTTTTTTAGTATTAGAGTTTGCATTCTTGTTTTATTTTGGTGTCTCACATCTCCTCTTGTTTCAGGTCCCATTTCCTGTCAGGTCGTTTACCCTCATGTGATTGTTGGCCACGCCCTGATGTGTTTCACCTGTGTCTCGTTATCCCCTGCTAGTCTGTTGGCCACGCCCTGATGTGTTTCACCTGTGTCTCGTTATCCCCTGCTAGTCTGTATTTAAGCCTTTTGTGTTTTAGTTCCCATTGCCAGGACCCGAGACTGAAAAAGATGGCGGAGGAGCGCCGCCGCGGGGCTCCCGTGTGGAAGGGAGAGAGGGACTAGGAGTTGGCGGTTGGCATAAACTGGTTTGTGACTGGATCAAATGGCAACTCAAGTAGGATTAGAGGATGACGAAGGTCAAGATGATAGGGTTTATGGTGACTGGACGGCAGTGTCTAGTCGGAGATTAGGGAGGAATCAAGGAGAAGGAGGATTCAGGCAAAACGAGCTCGGCCAAAACAGCAAAAGGAGTTTTGAAGAGAACAGTTCAGAAGAGGATAGGAGAACGGTTCGGAAAAAGGTTGAAAGGAAGGAGGTTAAAATAATACTGAAATTTAGAAAGGAAGATGAGCATGTCAATTTAAGTCCGATAGCTTTATCCAGGGAGCTAAAGAAGAAGGTAGGAGAGGTGGAAACAGCTAAGATTTTGAGAGACGGGAACTTGTTAATAATATGTAAAACGGAAGAGCAGAAAAATAAGGCTCTGAAGATTGAAAGTGTTTGCAAGAAGATGGTTAGTGAAAGAAAGACTCTGGGTGAGAGTAGAAGGGGAGTAATAACAGGTATTCCGGTAGATGAAGACCTGGAGAAACTCAAACGGAGTATTTTTGGTGGCCAGGTGAGTGTAGCTAAGAGATTGTTAAGGACAGTGGAGGGTAAGAGGGTAGAGAGCTTGTCTGTGCTTCTGGAGTTTCAGCAGACTGAACTACCAGAAAAAGTGAGAATCGGATGCATGATCTTTCCCGTGAGGCCTTATATCCCTCCACCGCTCCGATGTTATAAATGCCAGAGGTATGGACATATAGCAGCGGTGTGTAAGGGGAATCAGAGGTGTCCCAAGTGTGGAGGAGAGCATAGATTTGAAGAGTGCAGAGAAAATATGCAGGATAAATGCTGCAATTGCGGAGGACCGCATAGGGTAACGTATGGGGGATGTGAAGTCAGGAAGAGGGCAGTGGAGATTCAGCAAGTGAAAACAGTAAGTAACATAAGCTACTCAGAGGCAGTGAAGAAGGTGAAAGGACAAAGGGGAAGAGTGGATATTAATGGGAGAGAGAATCATCCGTTTTTGAGATCAGAGGAAAGTCAAGCAGTCAAAACTCACCCAGAACTGACAGCTGATAAGCTAATTGTTTTCATTGCATATGTAATCAACTGTACTGATCAGGTTAAACACAAAACAGAAAAAATAAAAATAATTGTTAAAGGAGCAGAGAAGTTTTTGGGTTTAAAAGAAGTATCATGGGAGAGTATCAATAAAAAGCTTGAAGGAGATGGAAGGGAGGAAGGTTCTGGTGATAGGTCAAATTGATTATATTACAATGGAACGCAAGGAGCATAATAGCAAATGGACAAGAGTTTAAAGGATTCATTAAAGAGTTAAAGAAGAAACCAGACGTCATATGTATTCAAGAAAGCTGGCTTAAGCCTTCATTAGACTTTGTCATCAAAGGTTATGATAGTATCCGTAGAGATAGGGGGGAGGGAAGTGGAGGGGGGTGTGTAATATTTATAAAGCAAGGAATACAGAATAGATTGTTGGTGAAAGGAACAGAATTAGAATATTTAGTGGTGGAAATTTGGATAAGAGAAGGTAAGGTTAAAATTGTTAATTTTTATAATCCGTGTAAAAGGCTTTCATTGGAGTTGATGGATGAACTTGCTGGGTATTTAGGGGGGAAAGTTATATGTTGTGGTGATTTTAACGCTCATAGCACGTTGTGGGATGATTCTAATGATGAAAATGGGATGGTGATTGAGGATTTAATGGAGAAGAATAACCTGGTGTGTCTTAATGATGGAAGTGGGACACGAATCAACATCAGAACAGGGTCAGAATCAGCCATAGACCTCACACTAGTGTCAGACTCATTGGCGGGTGTTTGTTCATGGGAAGTAATTCGAAGAACAACGGTAGGAAGTGACCACTACCCGATAGAAATAGTAGTAGGAGTGAGTTTAGAGGAGTATAATACAGAGAGAATACAAAAGTGGTCTTTTAGTGGTGCGGATTGGGAGAAGTTTAAGACTATTAGTGATCAAGAAATGGAAAAAATTGATATTTATGAAGATGTGGATAATTTAAATATTTCTGTTTGCGAAGCCATTTTAGAGGCAGCAACAAAGTCCATTAAGAGGAAAGGAGGTAAGCACAACAAAAGAGCGTACCATGGTGGACTAAGGAATGTGACAAAGCAATTAAGTGTCGAAATAAAGCTTTTAAAATTTTGAAAAGAAATCATAATTTTCAGAATCTTATTGAATACAAAAGGTTGCAAGCAAGTGTAAGAAGAGTAATAAAAAATGCAAAGAGGGAATTTTGGAGGACATTTTGTAACTCAGTGGGAAGGGAGACAAAAGTAGGTCAAGTTTGGGGAATGATAAGGAGAATGAAAGGAATTAAAAGAGAATACAAATATCCAATCCTAACTGACGGTGAAATTACAGCAGTGAAAGACGAAGAGAAAGCAGAGATGTTGGCAAAATCCTTTGCTAAAATTCACAGTTCAGACAATGTTAGTGAAGAAGGAAGAAAAGGAAAAGAAAATACCATAGCAGAGAATAGACAGGTAATACGACATGAGGAAGACACTAACGATGTTCTAAACAAACCATTCACAAAGACAGAATTCAACCGAGCTCTTAGAAAAACCAAGATGTCAGCACCAGGTAAAGATCAGATTTGTTACACCATGTTAAACCATCTCAGTGAAACATCCAAGGATTTTTTGTTAGAATTTTATAATAAAGTGTGGGAGGGTGGGAAATTACCGCAAAGGTGGAAGGAGGCAGTAGTAATCCCAATAGGAAAGCCAGGTAAAGATCTGACAAACCCAGGGAATTATAGGCCTATTGCATTAACATCCAACATATGTAAAGTAATGGAAAAAATGGTAAATGAAAGGTTAACATATTATGTAGAAAATAAAGGATATTTATCCAATTACCAGAGTGGTTTTAGGAAGGGGAGAAACACCATGGATCCAGCTATATGTTTAGAACATGAAATTAGGAGAGCACAAATTAATAGAGAAAGTGTAGTAGCTGTATTTTTTGATATTGAGAAAGCATATGATATGATGTGGGGAGAAGGGTTATTAGTGAAACTAGGTAAATTGGGGATTAAAGGTCGTATATTTAAATGGATTAAGGATTTTTTATTTGGGAGGTCAATACAAGTACGAGTTGGAAATCAATACTCAGGAACATTAGATATTGTAAATGGAACACCTCAAGGGAGCATAATAAGTCCTTTACTATTTTTAGTAATGATAAATGATGTGTATGATGAAATTGTAAATGAAATGGGAGTTTCACTGTTTGCGGATGATGGGGCAATCTGGAAAAGGGGGAGAAATGTGAAGTTTATTGTGCAGAAACTACAGATGGCTATAATAAAGGTACAAGAGTGGTCTTATAAATGGGGATTCAAATTTTCTGTGGAAAAGACAAAGATAATGTTTTTTACTAGGAAGGAAATTGGTAGTGAGGTTAAACTAAAATTATATAACCAGGAATTGGAGAGAGTAAAATACTATAAATTTTTAGGTTTATGGTTTGATGAGAGGATTACGTGGATAGTTCATATTCAGAAAGTAGTGGACAAATGTAAGAAGATACTTAATGTAATGAGATGTTTAGTTGGATGTGATTGGGGGGCAGATAGAAAAGCTTTGAAGGCTATATACAATGGGTTAATTAGATCTGTGTTAGATTATAGTTGTGTGGTGTATGGGTCCGCATCAAGTACTTCTCTTAAGAAAATAGACAACATTCAATATCAGGCATTGAGAATATGTACAGGTGCAATAAAAACAACTCCAACAGCAGCATTACAGGTTGAAATGGGGGAGATGCCTCTAGAGATGAGAAGGATACAGCTTTCATTAAATTACTGGATTAACCTACAGGGCCAGAGTCAAGAACACCCAGCACAAGTTACTATCAAACCATGCTGGGAAAAGGAGAGAAGGGAAACAAAAAGTTTTGGATGGACAGTGACCCAGAGAGCAGTACAAATCGGCATAGCACAATTAAATGTGGTTCCAACAGTTCCATTACCTTCAATTCCACCTTGGATACTTCCAGATGCAACAGTAGACTTTACAACATTAGAACAGGAAAACAAGGAAAAACAACATAGGTATAATTCAGTCATCATACAGGAATACATTGACAGATACTACAGTTTTGTCCAAATTTATACAGATGCATCAAAAGATTCAGTAGATAAAGTAGGAGTAGCATTTATTGTACCAGAATTTCACATCAAAGTAGGGAAGAGGATCAATAATGAGGTATCAGTATACACAGGTGAAATGATTGCAATATTGTTAGCGGTACAGTGGGTCGAGGATACTAGGCCTTTAAGGACAGTTATTTGCTCAGATTCAGGTTTAGCAATAAAGAGTTTACAGCACAGCCATTCAGACAGTAGACCAGACATTTTGATTGAAATACAACAAACACTATTCAGAATTCAAATGATGGGGCTTACAGTCATATTTTTATGGGTACCAGCACACATTGGCATTAGAGGAAACGAAATGGCAGATAAGGTAGCAAAAGAGGTAGCAAAAAGAAGTAAAATTGATTTAAGTATTAACATAGGTAAAACTGAAATCAAAGACATTATTAAGCAAAGACTGAAGGAAAGATGGCAAAAGCAATGGGATGAAGAGCGGAAAGGACGGTGGTTCTACAGAGTCCAGAGGAAAGTGGGAGAAATGAGATGTGCAGGAAAAAACAGAAAAGAGGAGACAGTAATCTCAAGAATTAGATTTGGACACACTGGTCTGAACAGTACACTTTTTATAATAGGCAAGCATAATACAGGTAGATGTGAATACTGTGGGCAAGAAGAGACAATAGAGCATGTCATTGTACATTGTGAGAGGTATGAGGAGGACAGAGAACGGATGAGTGAGCAGTTCAGAAAAGAAAGAATACAATTTGATTTGGTAGATATTTTGCAAGGAAGTTCATATAAGTGCTATCAAATCCTGTTGCATTTTCTTAGGGTAACCAATTTGTTCGGAAGGATATAGGTTATTAGTATATGTAATGGTGTTGTTTGATCCACACTCCATGCCAGTTGGTGGCGGTAATGCACCAAAAAGTTGTTTGCCAACCGCCAAAAAACACCACATAGAAGAAGAAGAAGAAGAAGTTCCCATTGCCAGTTCGTGGTGTATGCTACTTGGTATCACCTCGTTCCAGCTCTCGAAATCTTGTGACCTTGTGATCTCGACCTTTGCCTGTATTTTCGACCACTGGTTCTTGCCTGCTCCTATATGGTACTGTTGCCTCTGTTTTGCCTACCTGTGTACTGACTTGGACCGATTAAACGCCGAAGACTGATCTGCCCTGTGTCTGAGCCTGCATTTGTGTCCTCCTCCTCGTTCAGTTCTGACAATTGGTGAGGTCAATTGTGGAGTATGGTGTATAATTTTGGTAGGCATAATTATAAGAGAAAGGTTGAACGAGTTAGATATTTGGGGAAAGAGAGAAGGAATACCCACCATAGAGGGTAGTGATGTTTTCTTAAGGAAACTATTTACTGGCAGTATCTCGTTCTATTACAGAATTAAAACCAAGGGGCTGCTGGCACAGAGTCCCGATCTCGACTTGCCACTCCATTCTGTGAAAGCAGAGAACTGGGATCTTGTAAAATAATGGAAGGAAGAAAAGCTGTAACCTAGGTGGACTGGACCCTACCTTGTGTTATTAATCACCGAGACAGCAGTACGAACAAAAGAAAAGGGTGGACACACGCAAGCCGATTTAAGGGTCCTGTGGAGGCCCCACCGGACAATATCAGCCCATGGACTGTGCGTGAAGGGAAGGAACCATTGACTTTGTGCCTATTCGGATGTTGTATCATTCCCTGCGCACGGGGTCTGGCTCAGCGATTTATAGAGACAGCCCTGACAAAGAACAGCACCGTCATGATGGCCTTCAGAACACAGTATGACTAGCGAGAGGAGGATAGGGAGGCGAAGAATCTGCGGCTAGCACTAGAAAAGGAAGATATAGTATAAATCAAGAGTTGCGTAGCAAAAAGAAAAATGGTGGATTGTGAGAGAAGGGTTAATAGGGATGGTTGATTTATACTAGAACTCTGAAAAATATAACTTAGAAAGAAATAAGGTGTCAGCAGAAGCCAGACTGCTGGTCGAAGAAGTAACAATATACAGGACAGAGGGAACTTCTAGATAAAGAAGTAACAGATAAAAACTCCAGCAGAAGCCTTTGACGTCAGGAGATGTTCCAAGACGTCTCTGGACGTTCTCGTGGGAATGTGGGCTTTGTGTTGTGGTTGGACGAGGCTCGATGGGGAGACATGAGGTAGTGACCATGGTGAAGAAAGGTATAAAAAGATAGATACAACCTCCATTTTTTTGTGTGTCTCTAGAGGATGATAGAGGAGGGACACTCTTTTCTGCGCAGAAATGTAATAAAGGAAAACTTGTTTCTTTGATTTGTCTCTGAAGAGTTTGTGATTGATTTTGAATCTCACAACAGCAAGAATGTCCTTCCTCAAATTAGGAGACCAAAACTGCAAGAATAGCAAGAATGTCCGAGGCAAGAATTCTCCTTTGGAAAATTGCCTTGATTTTTCCCCAGCAACACCGACATGACGGGCCAAATGGCCTCTCATTCTGTTGTAACTTTGTTTTGAGTTTGTCCTCAAGCAGCACAGGTGACCTTTATGTGTGTACGAGGCGGTTTCTTCGTGTGTATCAATTGTAGATACATTCACAGAGCAAGTTTAACAAAGCTTCACAGTTAATGCCATGTTTAAGGATGAGAGTTTAAATATTAAACATCAAATGAAATAATAAATATATACTGTCTGAACCCCGCTGAGTTACTCCAGCGTTTTTGTATCTATCTTTGGTTTAAACCAAAGCTCCTCTAGTATCTTTGGTTTAAACCAGCATCTGCAGTTCATTGCCTACATTAGAATTTCTGTTACGTTTTGGAACATATGACATTTTAAAACTCTGTGTTTAAGAAAGAACTGCAGATGCTGGAAAAATCGAGGTTAGACAAAAAGCTGGAGAAACTCAGCGGGTGAGGCAGCATCTGTGGAGCGAAGGAATGGGTGACGTTTCTGGTCGAGACCCTTCTTCAGACTGACGTCTGGGAAAAAGCTCCGCTCTATGATCTTGGTTGGGGTGGAGGTGGGGGCGGGGGGGCGGGAAGAAGAAAGGAAGAGGCGGAGACAGTGGGGCTGTGGGAGGGCTGGGAAGGGGAGGGGAAGGAGGGAGAAAGCAGGACTACCTGAAATTGGAGAATATTATAAAAATCTCTTCAAAATATATTTCAGAAGTTGAAACATTTGCGGAGTTGCTCCTGCATGTGAAATTCTTAATGTTTATAACCAAATATTTGAAAGTGAAAAACTGCTGATAGCAACTAGTCGACTCCAGAAAACATGTTCCTGACGCTCTTAAAAATAGCGGAGTCAGGGGATATGGGGAGAAGGCAGGAACGGGGTACTGATTGGGGATGACCAGCCATGATCACATGAATGGCTCGAAGGGCCGAATGGCCTACTACTGCACCTATTGTCTATTGTCCATTCACTGTTTTGAACTCCCTATCTGATTATTAAATGACCTAAGATTTATAAATCAAAACACGAAGTGATGGAGTAAGACAGCGGGCCAGGCAACAGGTTGAGGTAAGAGAGAAGGGCAGATGCCACGCGACAGTGGGAGTAGGAATGGAGCGAGGTGGAGGATAAATACGTGGCTGAAAGACTGGTGCAGAGGGCAGGGATTCAAGTTTCTGGATCATTGGGACTTCTTTTGGGGAATGTGGGACCTGTACAGAAAGGATGGGTTGCACTTGAACCCGAGGGGGACCAATATCCTAGCGGGGAAATTTGCAAAGGTCACTGGGGAGACTTTAAACTAGAATGGTTGGGGCGAGGGACTCAAATAGAGAAAGCTAGTAGACAGAATGGGAGGCAGGAAGCAGAAAAGGGAAGCATTCGGACACAAGAGGAGAAAGAAAAAAAAGGAAATAAACAGAGAAGAAGAGACGGGAGGTTTCTTAAATGTGCATATTTTAATGCTAGGAGCATTGTAAGAAAGGTGGATGAGCTTAGAGTCTGGATAGCACACTGGAAGTATGATGTTGTGGCGATCAGTGAAACATGGTTGCAGGAGGGTGTGATTGGAAACTAAATATGCCAGGATTTCGTTGCTTCAGGTGTGATAGAATTGGAGGGCAAGAGGTGGAGGTGTTGCATTGCTAGTCAGGGAAGATATTACAGCAGTGCTTTGGCAGGATAGATTGGAGGGCTCATCTAGGGAGGCTATTTGGGTGGAACTGAGAAGTGGGAAAGGTGTAGCAACACTTATAGGGGTATATTATAGACCGCCAAATGGGGAACGAGAATTGTAAGAGCAAATATGTAAGGAGATAGCAGATATTAGTAGTAAGCACAAGGTAGTGATTGTGGGAGATTTCAACTTTCCACACATACACTGGGAAACACATTCTGTAAATGGGCTGGATGGTTTGGAGTTTGTAAAATGTGTGCAGGATAGTTTTTTGCAGCAATACATAGAGGTACCTACTAGAGGAGGGGCAGTGCTGGACCTCCTGTTAGGAAATGAGACGGGACAGGTGTCGGAGGTATGCGTTGGGGAGCACTTTGGGTCCAGTGATCACAATACCATTAGTTTCAATATAATTATGGAGAAGGTCAGAACTGGACCTAGGGTTGAGATTTTTGATTGGAGAAAGGCTAACTTTAATGAGATGCGAGATGATTTAAAAGGAGTAGACTGGGACATTTTGTTTTATGGGAAAGATGTAGAAGAGAAATGGTGGACATTTAAAGGGGAAATTTTAAGAGTACAGAATCTTTATGTTCCTGTTCGGTTGAAAGGAAACAGTAAAAATTGGAAAGAGCCCTTGGTTTTCAAGGGAAATTGGACATCTGTCGGAAAAAGAGGGAGATCTACAATAATTATAGGCAGCATGAAGTAAATGAGGTGCTTGTGGAGTATAAGGAATGTAAAAAGAATCTTAAGAAAGAAATTAGAAAAGCTAAAAGACGATATGAGGTTGCTTTGGCAAGTAAGGTGAAAGTAAATCCAAAGGGTTTCTACGGCTATATTAATAGCAAAAGGATAACGAGGGATAAAATTGGTCCATTGGAGAAACAGAGTGGGCAGCTATCTGCAGAGCCAAAAGAGATGGGGGAGATATTGAACAATTTATTTTCTTCGGTATTCACCAAGGAGAAGGATATTGAATTATGTGAGGTAAGGGAAACGAGTAGCGTAGTTATGGATACTTTGAGTTTCAAAGTAAAAAGAAGTACTGACACTTTCGAAAAATATAAAGTGGATAAGTCTCCAGGTCCTGACAGGATATTCCCTAGGCATTGAGGGAAGTTAGTGTAGAAATAGCCGGGGCTATGACAGAAATATTTCAAATGTCATTAGAAACGGGAATAGTCCCCGAGGATTGGCGTACTGCGCATGTTGTTCCATTGTTTAAAAAGGGTTCTTAAGAGTAAACCTAGCAATTATAGACCTGTTAGTTTGACTTCAGTGGTGGGCAAATTAATGGAAAGGATACTTAGAGATAATATATATAATCATCTGGATAAACAGGGTCTGATTAGGAACAGTCAACATGGATTTGTGCCTGGAAGGTCATGTTTAACTAATCTTCTTGAATTTTTTGAAGATGTTACTCGGGAAATTGATGAGGGTAAAGCAGTGGATGTTGTCTATATTGACTTCAGTAAGGCCTTTGACAAGGTTCCTCATGGAAGGTGGTTAAGAAGGTTAAACTGTTGGGTATAAATGCAGGAATAGCAAGATGGATTCAGCAGTGGCTGAATGGGAGAAGCCAGAGGGTAATGGTGGATGGCTGTTTGTCGGGTTGGAGGCAGGTGACTAGTGGGGTGCCTCAGGGATCTGTGTTGGGTCCTTTGTTGTTTGTCATGTACATCAATGATCTGGATGAAGGGGTGGTAAATTGGATTAGTAAGTATGCAGATGATACCAAGATAGGGGTGTTGTGGCATAATGAAGAGGATTTCCAAAGTCTACAGAGTGATTTAGGCCATTTGGCAAAATGGGCTGAAAGATGGCAGATGGAGTTTAATGCTGATAAATGTGAGGTGTTACACCTTGGCAGGACAAATCAAAATAGGACGTACATGATAAATGGTAGGGAATTGAAGAATACAGTTGAACAGAGGGATCTGGGAATAACCGTGCATAGTTCCTTGAAGGTGGAATCTCATATAGATAGGGTGGTAAAGAAAGCTTTTGGTATGCTAGCCTTTATAAATCAGAGCATTGAGTATAGAAGCTGGGATGTAATGTTAAAATTGTACAAGGCATTGGTGAGACCAAATCTGGAGTATGGTGTACAATTTTGGTCGCCAATTATAGGAAGGATGTCAACAAACTAGAGAGAGTACAGAGGAGATTTATAGAATGTTGCCTGGGTTTCAACAACTAAGTTACAGAGATAGGTTGAATAAGTTAGGTCTTTATTCTCTGGAGCGCAGAAGGTTAAGGGGGACTTGATAGAGGTCTTTAAAATGATGAGAGGGATAGACAGAGTTGATGTGATCAAGCTTTTCCCTTTGAGAATAGGGAAGATTCAAACAAGAGGACATGACTTCAGAATTAAGGGACAGAAGTTTAGGGGTAACATGAGGGGGAACTTCTTTACTCAGAGAGTGGTAGCGGTGTGGAATGAGCTTCCAGTGGAAGTGGTGGCGGCAGGTTCGTTGGTATCATTTAAAATAAATTGGATAGGCATATGGATGAGAAGGGAATGGAGGGTTATGGTATGAGTGCAGGCAGGTGGGACTAAGGGAAAAAAGTTGTTCGGCACGGACTTGTAGGGCCGAGATGGCCTGTTTCCGTGCTGTAATTGTTATATGTTATATGGTTATATGCTGGTTTATACAAGAGATAGACACTAAGTGCTGGAGTTACTCAGCGGGTCGGGCAGCATTTCTGGAGAATATGCACAGATCATGTTTCGGGTCGAGAGCCGACTTCTACATTTTAACAGTGACATAATTGCTGATAATAAAAGCGACTCTATTTACTTGGTCTTGCAGAGAGAGGTATAAGGGAGAAGTTCTGGTTGTGTATCTGGCAGTGGGTTGCGGGGGAGGGGGGGGGGGGGTAGCGATGGAAGCAAGAGCTGCATTTTCCCCCAGGTCCGCATTCAGACTGTCTGTCGCCATGTAAGTGGAGGTCATGTCACCCCCAGGTCCGCATTCAGGGCCACCACTCGCAAGGAATTTAAGGCAGGGATTATATTATCCACCCCCTTTCGAGTATTGTACAAACCATCTCCCTCTAGAAATTCATTCTTCTCGCTTTAAAGTAGAGATCCCCGACTTTTGAATGACATTGTGACCTCTGCGTGCACCGGCATTTTCTTCTTCTCCAAAGCAAAAAACAATCGCTGTGTAAAAGGAAAACAAAAGCCCTTTCTGGCATTCCTCGTTTTTTGTTTGCTAATTACTTTCATTCCAGCAATGCCTTCTTTGGGTGGGGGGAGGATGAATATCTGGGAGTGAGAAAAGACCAGGAGACCAGGATCAATTAAATGACCTGTCTGGCAGGTCCCATTGTTGCCACCAATCCTAAAGAAATGAAAGCAGCGATTCTCCTTGCGTCCCCCGCGTTCCAGATAGACGGTGACTCTTCACGTCTGCAAATTTTCCCTTTCTCCCTTCTCCTCTATGTCTACAAAACCTTCAATCGGCTTGCCTCCACCTACATTAAACGTCTGCTCAGCCACCACACCACCTCCAGGTCCCTCAGATCGGCCGACTTGAGGTTACTTAACATTCCGCGGTCCAGGCATAAGCTCAGGGGCGACCGCGCCTTTGCGGTTGCAGCTCCTGGACTGTGGAACAGCATCCCTCTTCCCATCAGAACTGCCCCTTCCATCGTCTCCTTTGAGTCCAGACTAAAACTTATCTGTACTCCCGAGCCTTTCGTGACGTCCTCTGAGCAAGGACTTCATGTATGTTTATGTAGTTGTTTGTTTATACTATTCTTATAACGAATGTAAAGCACTTTGGCCAACGAGAGTAGTTTTTTAAATGAGCTATATAAATAAATGTGACTTGACTTGACTTGACTTTCGAGTGACCTCCTCTCTAACCCTCGAGTTTTGTATCTGGCAAGTGGGTTGTGGGGGGCAGTAAGCAAGAGCTGCATTTTACCCAGATCCGCCTTCAGACTGTCTGTCTCCATGCAAGTGGAGGTCATGTCCCCCAGGTCCTCATTCATTGCCACACTCGCAAGGAATTGAAGGCAGCGATTATATTTGTCCACCCCTTTCGAGTACCGTACAAACCAAAGATGATAGAGCATCCCCTCTCTCCCCGTCTCCACCCTAACCCTCTTACTAATTTCACCATTTGTATTCCTTGGATATCACCGCGTCCCCAGTCCACTATGGGCTCCACCTATCCTGAATCATCGACGCATGCTCTGCTTGTTCTGCACCTTCCCATACCTCTAGTTTCCCCTTCACTGGCTTCCCATCTCCCACCGGATCACCTACAAAATCCTGATCCTGACTACAAAGCCCTCCACCATCTGGTCCCCCCATATCTCACTGACCTCCTCTCCCCCTACAACCCCCACAGTCCCTCAGATCGACATCAGCCGGTCTCCTCTCCATCCACAAGTCCAACTTCCGCAGTTTTGGGGGCAGCGTCTCCAGGGCAGCTCCCAGGCTCTGGAACTCCCTCCCCCAACTGATCCGCAATCCCGTGTCCCTCACCATCTTCCAGTCCCGCCTCAAGACCCATCTCTTCACCTCTGCCTATCCTTAGCCCCACGTCCCCCTCCCTTTTCACCTGTGCATTAATTTGCCTCATATTGTGTTTTGAATTGAATTCTGTCTTTACTTTGTGTACTAGTCATGTCTCTATTTATTTAATCCCCCTTACATGTTTTTCCTCTACCTGCTAAATTTTTGTAAGGTGTCCTTGAGACTCTTGAAAGGCGCCCATAAATAAAATGTATTATTATATTATTATCCCTGCCTTCTCTCCATACCCCTGATCCCTTTAGCCACAAGGGCCACATCTAACTCCCTCTTAAATCAGGAGTTTCTATCTTCATGTTCCCGTGAATGGAACACGAGCCTTGCTGTACTGTAGACTCTGCAGAAACCGGGTGGGTATGAGAGGTTTAGAGGGATAGAGGCCAAATGTGAGACCGAGGTCATCCCTCGGCCTCTCTGAACGGCAAAGAAAAAAAGCT